>NC_037671.1:31214181-31429020 GCF_003255815.1 Theropithecus gelada
GCGGTGGCTCAAGCCTGTAATCCCAGCACTTTGGGAGGCTGAGACGGGCGGATCACGAGGTCAGGAGATCAAGACCATCCTGGCTAACACGGTGAAACCCCCTCTCTACTGAAAAATACAAAAAACTAGTCGGGCGAGGTGGCGGGCGCCTGTAGTCCCAGCTACTCGGGAGGCTGAGGCAGGAGAATGGCGTGAACCCAGGAGGCGGAGCTTGCAGTGAGCTGAGATGGCGCCACTGCACTCCAGCCTGGGTGACAGAGCGAGACTCTGTCTCAAAAAAAAAAAAAAAAAAAAAAGAATGCAGACTCTGGAGTCAGACCAGCTTCACTTCTTTATAGCTGTGTATTATTTACTTTCTTCTGGTTTCATGTCAAAACTAGACTGAGGAATAAACAAATGCCTCTGGAGGAATTTATACTGATGATCATTCAGGAAAATTTCTTACTAAGTGATTTTGAGTATCAAAGATAAAAGACAAATTATTTCTCCAGAGCTTCCCATTTATTATTTTGCATTCACATAAGAATACAGATTATATTCATGATAAAGAATATGAAGGCCAGGTGCAGTGGCTCATGCCTGTAATCCCAGCACTTTGGGAAGCCAAAATGGGTGGATCGTTTGAGGCAGGAGTTTGAGATCAGCCTAGGCAACAGTAAGACCCCTGTGTCTACAAAAAAAAATTAAAAAATTAGCCCAGCCTAGTAGCACACACCTATAGTCCCAGCCACTTGGGAGGCTGAGGTAGGAGGATCACTTGAGCCATGGAGGTCAAGGCTGCAGTGAGCCATGATCATGCCACTGCACTCCAGCCTGGGTGACAGAGCAAGACCGTATCTCAAAATAAAATAAAATAAGAATACTAATGATGAATGGGCCGGGCGCGGTGGCTCAAGCCTGTAATCCCAGCACTTTGGGAGGCCGAGACGGGCGGATCACGAGGTCAGGAGATCGAGACCATCCTGGCTAACACGGTGAAACCCCGTCTCTACTAAGAAATACAAAAAATAGCCGGGTGAGGTGGCGGGCACCTGTAGTCCCAGCTACTCGGGAGGCTGAGGCCGGAGAATGGCGTGAACCCGGGAGGCGGAGCTTGCAGTGAGCTGAGATCCGGCCACTGCACTCCAGCCTGGGCGACAGAGCGAGACTCCGTCTCAAAAAAAAAAAAAAGAATACTAATGATGAGTGTATTAGTTTTTTTTATTGCTAATATAAAAAATTACTACAAACTTAGTTGCTCAATGCAAAACAAGTATCTTATAGTTCTGTAGTCAGGAGTCAAAAATGGGTCTTACTGGGCTTAAAGATGTCAAAATGCCAGTAGGGCTATGGTCCTTTCTGGAGGCTCTAAGAGTAAGTCCATTTTCTTTATTTTTCCAGCTTTTAGAGGCTGCCTGCACTCCTTGGCTCATGGCCCCTTCCAGCAATGAATCCCTCTGACCTCTGCTTCTGCTGTTACATCTTCAGATACTCATCCTCCTGCCTCTATCTTACAAGGACCTTGTGATTACACAGAGCCCACCCAGATAATCCAGAATAATCTTCTCATCTCAAGATCCTTAACTTAATCACATCTGCCAAATCCTTTTCACCATATAAGGTAACATATTCATAGGTTCCAGGGATAGGATGAGGATATCTTTGAGGGACCATTATTCGTCCTATTACAATAAATTATCCAGATTTCCAAAGTCAGTATAGAAACTGAAGATTGTGCTCTCAGTCAAGCTTCTATACTCTTGAGAATCCAAGGAATTGGCAATTTTGAGTAGTTAAAAGTGGTCCTTTAAAGCTTCATATGTAGCTGAATGCAAGGAGGGGAAAAATTCGCTCCAAAAGCAAATATTCAAATACAAATTTATGTATGTATAAATGATTACTAGATTATAAACTCTAAATTCATGGTGTTTTATGGAAAGAGACCACTTTTCCAGCACCTAGCATATAATGGGTGCTAAAAATGCTTTTTCTGAAAAATTTAAATATACATTTGTTAAATATCACATTGTTCAAGTTCAAAAAATTTAAAAACGTAATTGGCCACACTTTGAATTCTGGCACATATTAGATAAATTACTTGCCTCTTCCACAAAGTGGGTTATAGAATTAGAAACAAGAGTGCCAGTTTTGAATAGCACCTTTGTTACTTGCTATGCAGTTGTTCAAAACCTGTCTTAAGTTTTCTTATGTACAAAATGGGAATGAGGATAGCACTGATCTCACAGATTCACTGTAGATTATGTGAAATACATAGAAAGCAATCAGTGTGGTGCAGATTAATGACAAATCTTGTTAACCTTTATTATGTCCTTTTCCTAGTGGCATTTCAAACATTTCACTGGCCTTTGTTGACCTCAGCTAAGAGAAAAAGAAATTTTTAGGTGCAATTATAGCCTCAGGCTTATATTCTTATAGGACTTAAAAGGCGGAGTATGAGAAGCTTAGTGCTTCATGAAGGTGGTTCTTATACCAGGGCAACCAACGTCTTCATTCTTACAGTAGAGGGAAAGTAGCTACCTAAGAGCTGGCAGATATCTGTTGGAAGGAGACATTGAAGCGGAGAGAAAGTGGTAAGCAAGTGTTCTAGCCACTCTGTTGAGCAATATGTATCAGCAGTTGGTAATCTCTAGGCCCCAAAGGTACTAAAAGCCCGGGAGCATAAAAAGTATCATGGCTCTCATCTCTACATTCCCAATATCACTGTTAACAATTACAGCAGCTTTTTGGATAAAATATACATTTTTATAAGCAGAGTTGAAAAACTAATAGCTTGTAGGCACACTGTTGGTCTAAAGTATTTTTTTCAAAAGCTGCGAAGACTAAAAGTAGAAAGAGTATATATAAAAGTCAAATTTGGAAAACATGGCAACACTGGGCATGTGTTCCTACATAATTATCCACTGGATCTGAGGAGCAGTCCCTTTAGCTAGGCCTTGCCCACTTAGGAAAAATAGCTAACATTAAAAATATGAGTTTCCCTTTAAAAGAGGCCTTCCTTTAATTAGAATATGATCTTTGGCTAGGTTTGTTAAAGGAAAATTAGTCTCATAGCTAATACATTTTTACTTACATCACGATTCCTATTAAGGTCCTCATACCTAAGAAGATAACATTTTCTTAATGTTAATTTAAAAAACCTGTTTGTTTGAAGGATCTCTTGTGCTAGAGTTGACTTCAAGTTGTGAAACACTGTATAATTACGTAAGTTATTTATTTTTAATTTTTTAATTTTTAATTTTTTGTGGGCACACTGTAGGTATATATATCTATAAGGTACATGAGATGTTTTGCTACTGCATGCAATGTAAAATAAGCACATAATGGAGAATGGGATATCCATAATTTGTTTATTTATTTTTCGCTTTGTCGCTCAGGCTAGAGTGCAGTGGCACGATCTCGGCTCACTGCAAGCTCTGCTTCCCGGGTTCATGCCATTCTCCTGCCTCAGCCTCCTGAGTAGCTGGGACTACAGGTGCCTGCCACCACGCCCGGCTAATTTTTTAATTTTTTGTATTTTTAGTAGAGATGGGGTTTCACCGTGTTAGTCAGAATGGTCTCAATCTTCTGACCTCGTGATCCGACCGCCTCGGCCTTCCAAAGTGCTGGGATTACAGGCGTGAGCCACCGCGGCCCAGCCAATTTATTTATTCATTTTTAGATACAGGATCTTACTCTGTCACCCAGGCTGGAGTGCAGCAGCACAAATGTAGCTCACTGCAGCCTGTAACTCCTGTACTTAAGCGACCCTCCCACCTCAGCCTTTGAAGTAGCTGGGATTACAGGCATGAGCCACCACATCTGGATACATACGTCATAACTTAATGACTGGCATTAAAATTAATGATGCTTCAAAAATTATTCGTTGATTATTTAAATGATTCAGCAGTAAAACTTAGTAAGCTTTTCTACACTATACTCAAAAGTATAAAAAGATCATTATGTTTATGGTAGCCAAAATGAACAATTAACTTGATCATCTTTCTCCTGCAGTAGAACTCAAAATCAATAAAGAGGATTTTGGCAATTTTCCTGAACCCCTAATAAAATGTATTAATAATAATAATAATAAATTAATAAAACTTGTTTTCACTTTTTTTTGACTCTAGGACTAATTCACTCATTTATCTGCCTGGCCCATAAGCAAAATCTGAGTTTGCTTATTCTCTTCCTCTGAAGACCAGCTTGGGTATCTCCAATGTTTTCCTAATGAAATTAAAATTAACACACCTCAATTAAAAAAAAATAAAGATGCAGCTAGGTGCAGTGACTAATACCTATAATACCAGCGCTTTGGGAGGCTGAGGTGAGAGGATTGCTTGAGGCCAGGAGTTCAAGACCAGCCTGGGCAATACAGTGCATCTCCATCTACAACATGTTTTTAAATTAGCTGGGCATGTTGGCATACACTTGTAGTCCTACCTATTCAAGAGGCTGAGGCAGGAGAACTGCTTGAGCTCAGGAGTCCGAGGTTACAGTGAGCTGTATGATTGTACCACTGCACTATAGCCTGGGTGACAGAACAAGATCCTGTCTCTAAGAGAGAGAGAGGAAAAAAAAAGCATCTTTCTTGTTTGGAGTCTTGGCTGGGAGCTACATGTTATACATCAGAACTTAGGTAGGAATGGAAGGCCCAAGAATTCACTGTGCTGTCCCTAAAAGAATGCTAAACATGTTTGACTTGACAAATTATCATCACTGCAGCTACATTTAAAATACATTAATGATCTAATATTCTTATTTGTATTTTATGTACAACTTCAGTTTTCACTAAAAAGTATTATTAAATAACAGTCTAAACTTGTGAGAACTGTATTTTGGAAAAACTAATAAAACATCGAAACTGAACTGGTGGTCCACAGGCCACTCTTTGAATCACAAAAGTGTTTTATTTGATTAGCGGTTAGGGGAAAAAGTAAATGGCTTGTTCTGTTAAATGACAGGATTTTGGTGGGGACCATTTTGAAGGGCCAATTCTCATCCAAACCAAGTTCAAGGTCTGGTGGGAAGAAATTCTGCCTTGCCAATTTCAGATGCTGGACACTCACAAAATCTCAATGTCAGGTGAGGAACTATTATGCAAAGCCTTTTCCATCCATATTTATCAACTTCCTAAGTTCTCTTTTGAATGGATTCTCTGGTGTTGAATAAGGAATGAATGTTAAAGAGAAATTTTACTATACTGATTACACTGAAAGGGTTTCTCTCCAATATGGATTCTGATATGATGAAAAAGCTGAATTCTATGAACCTTACCACACTTGTTACACTGGTAGTAACAAATCTCTCTGGTGTGAAGCCTCTGGTGCTTGTTGAGGACTGACCACTGGCCAAAGGCTTTGTTTCACTTATCACATTTATTATAGGGTCTCTCTCCAGTATGGATTTTCTTACGATGAATGAGTCTAATGTTCGCACTGAAAGCTTTCCCATATTTTTCTCATTTATATATCTAACTCCAGTGTGAATTCTCTTATTTGCATGAAGCCTACACTCCTGAGTAAAGGCTTTCCCATACTTGTTACATTCATAGGAATCCTCACCAGTGTGAATTTCTGATGCTGAATTAGGACAGAGTTCTGAGCAAAAATTACTCCACATTCATCACTGTGGTATTTTCTGGATATTTTCCTAGTCTTTCCTCATACATTTGGACATCTACACAAAGTTCTCAGGAATACTGCCATCAAATCTGACAGTGTTTTCCTGTTGGCATGTTATTTCTTCATTTCTTCTGCTTGGGAAGAACACTCTTATTCTCCATTTTGATCAAATCATCTGAAAGAAGAGACTGAAAATGTCAGCATAATTCACTCATTCACATATACTTTACTCAATCACTTACTCACGAAATAAGCACTTTTTAGAACTATATGCCAGAAGAAAGAGAAAACAGAAGAAAATGTTTCCCATAAAACAGATATGTAGAGTTTATTACTTAAATTATAATGTGCTATCATTTAAAAAGGAAGGGTTGTGTGTGTATTTGTGTGTATACATACATATGCTTGTATTAAAACAACAAGTAATGAAAAGATAATTCATAAAAGGAGCACAGAAAGGTTACTGATGGGTAAGGGAGGCAATAGGAAGAAGAAAACAAGAATAGAACCTCGAAAATATCTTACTTTGTAGATTTAACATCTAAAACTTTATGTTTTAAATAATTTTAAAAACCACTCTCTGAACATTGAAAAAAATTCAACAAACTGAACTTACGTTTATATCCACTGGTGGCATAACCACATAAAAGAGTAATTATTTCATACGTCCTTAAAGCAGTAATTTTTTTTGTATAGCCCAAGTGATATATATCTTAAGGACAAAAAGAATAGAAAACATGTATACACACACACACACGCCACCACTAAGCTATTTACAGTAATCATATTTGTGGGTAATGCTGTGGTTTTTTTATGATGAGGCTATTGTGTATATATTGTGGGACAGCAAGTGAGTAATTATTTGATGTTCTATCATTCCTGGTGCCTTTCAGAATCCTCTAAAAGGAGATACAGATGAAGATAAGAGATTAAGACCCGAAGTAGTAAATGTGAACTAGAACTATCAATGTGAACTCATGATATACATTTTCTTTTAAATTTTTTCCTAACTCTGAGTACTGGAAAGGCCTAGGACCAATTGACTAAGCCATAAGCACTCCTAATGCCCTATTTTTGGTTTTGAAATACCATTTCCCGTTAGGCAGAATCAGAGGTCCTTGGAAAAAGTATTAATTCTAGGACTATGTAAGGAAAACTGTAAGATGGGCTTGGTACATCTTATCACACAGGTCAGCAAGAAAACCATCAAAGATGACTAGGTTCATAAGGATTCACATGCCAAACTGAAAAGGCTTCTACTGCTCAAAGAGGAGATAAATGAGCTTTAGGAAGGATAGTATTATGGATTGAAAAACATCAAATAATGCTTCAATCCACAAGTTCCTAATGATACTATTACTAACAACTGGCCACTGTTTTAAAGGATGATTACAAACTAATTCATTGTTTTGAAAACTGATTTAAAAAGCAAGGTACTGGGGAGTGACTTAACCAATTATCTTGCCTTTCCTAAACAAACCATTGGATAACTAAACAGAAAACCAGGGGAAATGTCTTTTTATATAACTATTCCAGCTTTATTAAATGAAGAAAGGAGGATACAATTAGAATGTCACCATTTTGGGACCCCTAATGGATTATTGGCTATAGGTATTGAGGATCAATAGCTGCTAACACCAAAGAAAAAGAGACAAACAGAAAATATAGGCTTCAAATAGAACACACTGTCTTGCCAAAATCATTAAATTTACCTGGTCAAAAAAACTTAAAACTTGATTTTAAT
Organism: Theropithecus gelada; assembly: GCF_003255815.1. Taxonomy (NCBI): domain Eukaryota; kingdom Metazoa; phylum Chordata; class Mammalia; order Primates; family Cercopithecidae; genus Theropithecus; species Theropithecus gelada. The sequence goes on from NC_037671.1 coordinate 31,221,526, forward strand.
CAAGCCTGTACATTACTACAATTTACAGAAAATACAGAGGACAACAGAACATCGTAGACTACAGCACATGATGCAGACAGCAAAACCCATGCTGTGTGCAACTCTACAGGACAAACAACTTCATTTTCTTTAACAAGTGAGTTGTAACAGAAGAGAAAACAGGAGAGGGTACCCATACATTAAAAGAAACTTAGGAGACATATCAACCCATCACAATGTGTTTTCTTCCTTGGATCTTGATTCAGATAAGTTAAAAAACAAAATGAACAAAAAAAAGTTTATGACATCTTTGAGAAAACTAGAAAATTGATATTAAAGAATTACTGTTAATTGTTTAGGTATGAAAATAGTATTATGTTTACATTTTTAAAATTCATACCTTTTACAGCAAATATTGAAACATTTACATTTGAAAGACTATGATATCTCAGATACGCTTTAAAATTATATGTATAAAAAAGCATGGGATATAAGTAGAGTTATAAGTGAAACAAGATGGGCCATAATCTGATAATGGTGAAGCTGGGTGACAGGTTTATGGGGATTTATTAAAAGTAGTACAATTCTACTTTTATATATGCTTAAACTTTTTTCATAGTACAGAGTGAAGAAAAAAAGAGAAAGAAAAGAGTTCATGGCTTTTAGTTGGTAGTATTAAAAAAAAAAAAACAGAAAAAAGAAGCCATGTGAAAACCCTCTAAGGCCAGTTACAAAATAATTCAATACCCTTGCAGTGAAATGTATGTCAGCTACATATAGGTATTATATGTAACTTGAAAAGATATCCGTAATGTAATATTAAATTAAAAAACAAGTGGTAAACAATACTTTCAGTATAATGGCATCTTAGCACGTATGCGTGCTTTCCCAGTAAGCATGCACCTACTAAAGTTTTATGTTTCCTACGCTCATTTAAAAAATGTACATTTGAAAATTTATTTATTGCATGTAGCCTTTTAATAGTTTTCTATTGGCTTCAATATAGAAAAACATTCTCCTGTCTCTGGGCTAAGAGGTCTGGGTTAAGGAAGCTGGCAGTATTAGAAGGGAGAAACTGAACCATACAAGGTAACATGAGAGTAGCAGGATTTAAAAACAAAAACAAAAAACAATTTTAAGGCAAAGAAGTGAAGAAAGAAAAAAATCATAATCCAGGTTAAAGTGGTATGCTTAGAGGAACGGGTTAAAAGTGGAATAGGCAATAGAGATTAAATGAAAGGTAGGCAGAGATTTTAATGACGAGGTTCATTTAGAGAAATACAAAAAGACACCAACATTTCCTAACTTCTTCTTTGCTGTCTCTTCCTCAATGTTCTCCTTAATAGTGTGAAACTCCCAAGATTCAGAGCTGAATTGACCCTCTACTGGCTGGAGCTAGACTCCAGGTGAGTCCTATGAAGCTGCCAGATACAGTATTTGCCTTGGGACACTATTTGTTGCCTGTAGGAGGGTGGGGAACTGGGGACAATAAGACAGAGTTTAATGAGGTTGACATTTGCTGAAAGTTAGAGCTTAAAATCCCATTATTACTGTGGAACACACAATGGGAGGGCAGAAAGCAGTTTTCCTTTATCTGCAAGGGCAGGGACAAACAGACAAAGAGGGAAAAATACACAGGGCCTACAAGTTTTTTTTTAAAAAAAAGAACTCAACATAGTAGAAAAAAAATAAATAACTCTGGCCAATAACATGTTAGCCATTTTCTCTAACTACCCTAGAGAAGTGATCTCAACTCTCTTATCTCTCTCTGGAGATAATACCTGCTATCTGATAAGACATTTCTTCATTTTACCTTTCCTCCCAGATCATTCGGCTTCCTCTCCAAGTTTAGTACAGATAGCTTCTTCACTATACTCTGGGATGCTCCTATACCCAGGCCTGGAATTCTTCGGCAGGATGGTCAAGATCCGTAGTTCCAAGATGTGCTCCTTGCTGTGTATCACTGGTCTCCACCACTGATGGCAAAGAGCCTGTAGCTGGACCCTTGAGGCCCAAGCAAATACCCATAGTACCCTCTCTGAAGAACTCCTGACCAGAAGCTCCCTTTCTGTGTGGGCTAGATTCTTTAACCATATGACACATCTTTGGTTCTTCTGCAGTTGGTCTGAATGCATTCCTGGGTGAAACAGCTCAGAAGACTGGCTCAGTGCAGCAGTACATATGCTTCAGGATGATGCTAAGGCATAACACATCATTGTTAAAGAAGATCAACTCCAAACTGGAACATATTTACCTCAGAGGTGAATGGCTATATCAAGGCAATGATTTGAAGGTAAAAAAAAAATTTATGTGAAAGATAAATAAGCAAAAAATGACATAAAATTAACTAAAAGACATTTCAGTTACTTCTAGAGTAAAGAATAAGACACTATTAGCTTTCAGATCTAGAAACTTCAGTGAAATATTCAGATGATTAACAAAAACAACAGGTGCAAAAAGTGATGCACACAACTTGGCATGCCTATATTGCATGTCGGATGGGTCAATTAACATTTACAGGCATACATTGGACATATTGCAGATTTGGTTCTAGACCACTGCAAAAAAGCAAATATTGCAATAAAGTGAGTTATACAATTTTTTTGCCTTTCCAGTGCATATAAAAGTTATGTTTACACTACATGAAAGTCTATTAAGTGTGCAGTAGCATGTCTAAAAAATGCACATACCTTAATTAAAAGATACTTTATTGCTAAAAAATGCAGAACTCTTCAGTGAGTCATAATCTTTTTGAGGCTGCAGGGTCTTGCCTCGATGTCTGCTGACTCATGGCTGATCAGGGTGATAACTGCTGAAAGCTCGGGTGGCTGTGGCAATTTCTTAAAACATGAGACACTGAGGTTTGCTGCATCAATTGATTATTCCTTTCATGAACTATTTCTCTGTGATATGCAATGCTGTTTAATAGCATTTTACCCACAGAACTCTCAAAATTAGAGTCAATCCTCTCAAACTCTGCCACTGCTTTATCAATTAAGTTTATGTGACATTCTAAATTCTTTGCTATTATTTCAACAATTTCACAGCATCTTCCCCAGGAGTAGATTTAATCTCAAGAAACCACTTTCTTTACTCATCCATAAGAAGTAACTTCTCATCCATTCAAATTTTATCATAAGAATGCAGCAATTCTGTCACATCTTCCGAGAAGATGAGACAAGAGAACTACACTTCTAGTTCTCTTGCTATTTCCTCTATATCTACAGTTATTTCCTTCACTGAAGTCTTGAACCTGTTAAAGTCATCCATGAGGATGGGAATCAACTTCTTCCAAACTCCTGTTCATGTTGATATTTTGATCTCCTCCCGTGAATCACAAATGTTCTTAATAGCATCTAGAATGTGAATCCTCTCCAGAAGGTTTTCAATTCACTTTGCCCAGATCCATCAGAGGAATCACTATCTATGGTAGCTATACCCTTACAAAATGTGTTTCTTAAATAATAAGACTTGAAAGTTGCAATTACTCCTTGATCTGTGGGCTGTGGAATGGTTAGCTGTGTTAGGCATGAAAACAATATTAACCCTTTTGCACATCTCCCTCAGAGCTCTTCAGTAACTTGGTGCATTGTCAATGAGCAGTAATATTTTGAAAGGAATCTTTTTTTTTTTGTTTTTTTTTTTGAGCAGTAGGTCTCAACAGTGGACTTAAAATATTCAGTAAACCATGTTGTAAATAAATGTGCTATCATCCAGGCTTTGTTATTCCATTTTTAGAGCACAGGCAGAGTAGATTTAGCATGATTCTTTTTGTTTGTTTGGGATAGGTTCTTTCTCTATTACCCAGGCTGGAGTGCAGTGGTGTAATCGTGGCTCACTGCAACCTCTGCCTCCCAGGCTCAAGCAATCCACCCACTTTAGCTTCCCTAGTAGGTGGGAGCAAAGGTGTGTGCACCACACCTAGTTAATTTTTGTTTTTTTTTGTTTTTTGTAGAGACAGGGTTTTTCCATGTTGCCCAGGCTGGTCTCAAACTCCTGGGCTCAGCAATCCTCCTGACTTGGTCTCCCAATGTGCTAGGATTACAGCATGCCCAGCCAGCATGATCCTTAAGGACTCTAGGATTTTCAGCTTAGTAAATGAGCATTGGCTTCAACTTCAAGTCACCAACTCCATTAGCTCCTATCAAGAAAGTCAGACTGTCCTTTGAAGCCAGGCACTGACTTCTCTCTAGTTATGGAAGTCCAAGATGGTATATTCTTCCAATATAAAGTGTTTCATCTACATTAAAAATCTGTTCTTTAGTATAGCTACCTTCATCCACTATCTTAGCTAGGTTTTCTGAATTAACTTCCTGCAGTGTCTACATCAACATTTGCTGCTTCACTTTGCACAGTTATGTTGTGGAGACAGCTTCTTTCCTTAAATCTCATGAACCAACCTCTGCTAGCTTCTAACTTTTCTTCTGCAGCTTCCTCATCTCTCAGCCATCATAGAATTGAAGAGAGTTAGGATCCTGCTGTGGATTACGCTGTGGCTCAACGGCATGTTGTGGCTGGTTTGATCTTTCCAGATCACTCAAACTTGCTCCATATCAGCAATAAAGCTGTTTTGCTTTCTTATCACTGTGTTCAGTGGAGTGGCTTTAACTTCCTTCAAGAACTTTTCCTTTGCATTCACAACTGGCTGTTTGGTACAAGAGGCCTAGCTTTCAACCTATCTCAGCTTTCAACATGTCTTCCTCACTAAGCTTAATCATTTCTAACTTTTGATTTAAAGAGAGAGATGTGAGACTCTTCCTTTCACTTGAACACTGAGATGCCACTGTAGTGTTATTAACTGGTTTCATTTTGATACTGTTGTGTCTCAGGGAATAGGGAGGCCTGAGGAGAGAGAAATGGGGGAATGGTTGGTTGGTGGAAGAGTCACAACACACACCACATTTATCTTTTAAGTTAGGCATCTTAAATGGGTGTGGTTAGTGGTGCCCCAAAACAATTGCAAATTACATCAAAGATCACTGATCACAGATCACCATAATAGATATAATAATAATTTTAAATTTTGAAATACTCAATTACCAAAATGTGACACAGAAACACGAAGTGTGCACATGATGTTGGAAAAATGGTGTTGACAGACTTGCTTGATGCAGGGTTGCCACAAACTTTCAATTTGTAGAAAACACAGTATCTGTGAAGTGCAGTAAAGCAAAGTGCAAGTAAAATGACGAACACCTGTATAAATCAACTTCTCTGTGCCAAGGATTGTGCTAGATGATTTCAAAAGTTTGTTTGTTTGCTTCAGACAGAATTTTTCTCTCATTGCCCAGGCTGGAATGCAGTGGCGCTATCTCGGCTCACTGCAGCCTCTGCCTCACAGGTTCAAGCAATCCTCCTGACTCAGCCACCCAAGTAGCTGAGATTACAGGCATGTGCCACCATGCTCAGCTAATTTTGTATTTTAGTAGAGATGGGGTTTCATGTTGGTCAGGCTGGTCTCAAACTCCTGACCTCAGGTGATCCACCCACCTTGGCCTCCCAAAGTGCTGGGATTACAGGCGTGAGCCACTGCGCCTGACCCAAAAGTATTTTTAATTTTAGAATAGTGTGCATGCCAGTCAGGGGACCTCATATCTGACTTATTGGTCCCAAGTTAATTAAACAGGGCCCCCTTGGTACACAAACCCAGTGGGTATTTTTCAGTCCTTTTCCTACCAGATGCCCCTGCAGCACCTCACACTGCTAACCTACTCCCAATTTTCTGAGAAATACTATATACTCTTCTGGTTGTTTTTCCATAAGTTGGTTTTTGTAGTGTTTAGCCTAATGCTTGGCACTCAGGAAGAACAGTTATGCATTGCTTAATCACATGGTTATGTTCTAAGAAATGTGTCTTTAGGTGATTTCATCATTGTGAGAATATCATAGACTGTACTTCCACAAACCTAGATGGTAGAGCCTACTATACACCTAGGCTATAGTGTATAACCTAATGCTCCTAGGCTATAAACCTGTACAGCATGTTACTGTACTGAATACTGTAGGTAGCTATAACACAAAGCCAAGTATTTGTATATGTAAACATATCTAAACACAGAAAAGGTACAGTAAAAATATGTTATTATAATCTTATGGAACTATTATTGTACATGTGGTTTGCTGTTGACTGAAACATTGCTATGTGGCACCTACCTGTTAAATATGTTTCTAATGACTATTATTTAGTCTATTTCGTGGCTCTTATTCTGCCTATCAAAAATGTCTAGTATCAAGCTGGGCACGGTGGTTCACGCTTGTAATCTCAACACTTTGGGAGGCTGAGGCGGGCAGATCACCTGAGGTCAGGAGTTCGAGACCAGCCTCACAACATGGAGAAACCCCATCTCTACTAAAAATACAAAATTAGCCAGGTGTGGTGGCGCATGCCTGTAATCCTAGCTATTTGGGAGGCTGAGGCAGGCAAATTGCTTGAACCCAGGAGGCGGAGGTTGCGGTGAGCCAAGGTTGTGCCATTGCACTCCTGCGTGGGCAACAAGAGCAAAATTCCGTCAAAAAACAAAAACAAAAACAAAAAAAGTCTAGTATCCTAATTTGAAATCCAGCCTTATTCTCATCCCATATTCATTCTGGGCAATCTCAACCATTCTATGACATCAGCTTTCACCTGAAAAGTCCTAAACCTGATTCACTCATCCCAATCTTTCTTTGGAGCTCCAGGCCTTTACAGTCCAGTGGTGCATTAGACCCTTTCAGTTTTATGTCTTACAAGCATCTTCAACTCACCACCAAAAATTCATCATTTTCCCCTTGTGACCAATTTATTCTCCAATATTAGCCATCTCTTATAAAATTGTGCCACACTTACCGAATAATTTAATCCAAACCTGCCTATTTATCCCTGGCTACATTTATTTTATTTAAAAAATACTTATATAATACTTAGTGTGTGACAGGCAGTGCTCTCAATACCTTTTCTTTCTCAATTTCATCAGTCTAATTAGTTATCAGGTCTAGTTAAATCTGTAATCTGTAACACAGTTCCACTTGGTACCTTCTTTATTTCTATAGCCAGTGACTGACTTACTTTCACCAACTTATGGTTTTGGTTCTTTCTTTAACAACTGCACGTCTCTAGTCTCTCTTGCTTTCAGTTTTGCCCTCTTCCAATTCATTCACCACATCACTTCTAGAATATTTCTAGAAAGCTAGTAAGATTACATTACTCCTCTTCTTAAATCTAGACAGAGCATGTAACTGCCCAGCTACTGTGCATTGCCACAGTTTACTGCATGCTTCAAACGGCTTATAGGAGTACCAGCATACTGATCTCTTCAGCTACCGGGGTGGCCAGGAAGGCTGATGTCCTTAGCCTAGTCTCTTCTGCTTAGCAGTGTGCCTACAAATTTTCTTTATGTGCTGTGACATTAAGAAAATGGAAAAGCACACTGCCCTATAAACTTTAAATTCCTCAGCATATTTCAGTTATTCTCTACTCTCTTTACCCCACCTCTGCCACTCTTGTTGCCCAGGCTGGAATGCACCCACCATTTACTTGCAGTTTTCTGAAATGGTTTTCTGATCCCTCCTTCACATACTATAACGATCCCTCAAGTGCCATTTCCTCTTTGCTATCCAACTTCTCATAGTCCACAGAGACAGCTCTGCTATTGCCTACTCAGGAAAGCCATCTTTAATGTTCCACCTCCAGAGTCCCTATGTACGAAGTTTATTTTCCTCAAGACAACATGTCTTTCCCATTACACTATACAGTAAGAAATGCCTTTTATCTGGCTTATTCCCATTTTTGCAACATAAAGCCTAGGCCATTATGTGGCACTCAATAAATGCTCGCTTGAATGTGTTAACCTCTGAATGTTTTCTTACCCAGAGAAATTCACGTACCACTTCCCTTTGTTTTGCAGAATTGTGGGGATCATGTAAAGTATTTTTCTTTAAGTATTAAGCCTTTACAGATATACAATATCGTAATCATTAGTATAGGGGATTTTTATGAAAACTGAAAAAACTGTTCAGGTTAAAACGGCCGTAGGATTCAGAAAACGTATACGGAAGCCAGCTCTTGGCCGTAAGGACCTTTCAGTTGATGGATTCTGGTGAGGCCTCCTTGCTGGTAAGTCTGTGCCCCCATCTGAGAAGGGGATGATCCATACAGACCCAGCTCTGTACAGCGCTTTGTTCAGTTTTCTGCATCTCTGAAATGTCTGGTGGAGCTGACTACAAAACACAAAATCCTGATCCTGAGGGATCTACGTAAAAGAGCAAGCCCTGGAAAAGGGGGCAACAGCACCCCCTCCAAGTACCATGATCTCTGGATCGCTGAGAAAGTATAGTGCATCTTGCATGAGTAGAAAGGACTAGCACACTGCCTACACACACAGTCCCCGGATACTGAAAATTGAACACTTCTCTAGGGGAAAGGAAATACTTTGTCCGCAACGCCCAGGATACCGGAAGAACGTCCATGTTTCAACGCACTTCGGCCGGCTCCTCTGCCCGCCTCTCTAGGAATCTTGGAGGACCCATCAATCTCAGTGGTTCATTTGTGCACACCACCTGGCTCACCTTTGTGAGCGCAGAAGCCGCCTCAAAAAGGCTCAGGGGGACAGGGGTCGTAACATCTTGTGTCCAGCAGCCACTCAGTCTGGGCTGACTTCTCTCTCTCCCCTGCTGAAGACACCTGACTGCTCACACTGGATCCTGCCCTGTCCTCCCTTCCCTAAGTCCCTGGTCCTCCGGGTCTCAGGCATCAGGGTCTTTCCTCTATCCTCAGGGAGATTCCTCAATCGGCCCCAACGAGCACCTTAGAGCCCAACCAAGCTCCTGGGATGGCTGATGGGGGTGTCTAGGCACGGGCACACTCAGAGCTCCTCCCACAGCACTGGTCATGTCTCTCAGAAGATAAAGGGCTTTCCAAACAAAAAAAATCAACCAACCAACTCTGGGTCTGGTATTATCAGTACCACACAAATTGTCCAGTTACCTTCACTCTGCCCCCAAGGGTTAAATGCAATAATCAACACCCACATGAGGAAAGTGGCAACAAGAGGGGAAGATGTTGGTTTGCTCTCCATTGTTTTAAACCAGTTTAAATAAATCAGGTCCCCACGAGTAACTTAACCACTAGCAAGTTTGGGGCTTATAGATCCCTGACTATATACCCCTCTACAATGAATTAGCAGAAGTCAGGGGTGATGAGGGGAGGCCACCGCCATCTCCACCCCTGCAGTCAATGATCTTGAGGCAATTGCTGAATAGCTATGAAGATCTATTAACACACTTAAGGCAGGTCAGCTGTCTTTGGTACCATCAAGTGGCAAGAGGACTCCTCTCCACAGCCAACAAATGATGTGGAGTGAATGTGATAAATTATGAAACTACTTGGTACAGTATCTGCCCCCTTCCCCTTCACCCAACTACCTGCTTAAAATGGCTCACTGTTTGCCTTAACAGTGCAAGCTTCTGATCCAGTACTCTATCTTCTCACTTTCTTCTACAGTATAAGGTTGAACACTGTACTCTATCGGTCCCTATACCACTGAAACACTCCTGTGCTTCCAGGACGTCGTCCATCTTGTCTGCTAAACCATTCACTCTAATAGTTTCATCTTAGGTAACTAGCTATGTTAACAACGGGTTTGTCTTAATTGGGGGTGGGGTGGAGGGCCCTCTGTTTTGTTTGTGCAGACATATTATCCCATCCTTTCTTTCCTAATCCAATAGATTACTGGGGGTTACCCTAGGCTAGGTGGCTACACCTAAGTCTCCAACAGCCTTTTCGTATATATTCTGCCTTAGCTTTCATGACAGAACATTGTAATCTTTCTGATTCTCTGTCTCTTCTATCTCCTTGGTTGAAAAAAATATTGCCTATTGCAAATGTTATTAGTATGGGGACCATACCTCCTGATTTATACTTGTTGTCTTGGCATAATTATTAACAGCACTCCTTTTCATTTTCAAGTGTCCCAGATTGGACAATAAATTACATAGTTACCTTATGTGTGTGGACCACTAATATGCTAATTAGATACAGATTCTCAGGCTCTGCCTCAGAAACTGATTCAGGGGTGGGGCTCAGAAAACTGCAGTTCAAACAAACAACCCAGGTGATGCTAGTGCAGGTATCATCAAGAAATAATGCTTTCAACACTGCCCAATGGCAGCTGACATAGAAAATTGGGGATAGGTTCAAAGAGATCTAAAAATCACAGTGGTTTCTAGACTATGCTTTTCTCCCTATCCTCCATTTTATGGAAAGTAATAAAAAGTGTGAGGAGTAAAAGGCAGTGAGATTATTTTCACTGCTTAAGACAACAATATCTAAAAACTTGAACCAGTTGATAAATGAGAGATTTCTAATAATTATTATGAAGATGAAGCATGTTTCTTGGCAACACTCTGTCTCTGCATCTTTTTATTTTTCCTTTGGTCACCATTTTTCACCCAATCTAGAGTTTTAGCATCTAATTTTACCTTCTGTCTGATTCTTTTTTATGTTCTCATATTTTGTTCTTTTTTCTTTCCAACCCACTTTGTTGTTGTTCTTGTTTTCAGATGCCTACAATGGGTCTCAGGGCTCCAAGTGTAAGTGTCTATGAAACCACATGTAATTCACAATGATCTCTGTTCATAATTGGTTTCCTTTCCAAAATTTTTAAGGCAATAAAAGATGGAAAGATTACTACAAGTGCTTAAGCACTCTGGACTTCACTTTTCTCATTATCTTAAATGGAGAGGCATTTAAGATATTTATAAACTCAGAATAGTATAGAATCTCTATTACATCACTTTATGGAACACATATTTACTTGAGAAGCTCATTTTACTTCAAATTTGGGTCTACTATATTTTTCTTAACTTCACTTAATAATCTGTAGCTGGCCGGGCACAGTGGCTCACGCCTGTAATCCCAGCACTTTGGGAGGCCCAGGCGGGCGGATCACGAGGTCAGGAGATCGAGACCATCCTGGCTAACACGGTGAAACCCCGTCTCTACTAAAAATACGAAAAATTAGCTGGGCGTGGTGGCGGGCACCTGTAGTCCCAGCTACTCAGGAGGCTGAGGTGGGAGAATGGCATGAACCCGGGAGGCAGAGCTTGCAGTGAGCCTAGATCGTGCCACTGCACTCCAGCCTGGGCGACAGAGCGAGACTCTGCCTCAAAAAAAAAAAAATAATAATAGTAATAAAAAAATAATCTGTAGCTATTTCTCTTGGAAATAATTTAACCTCAAGACGCAATAAAAAATACTCTTGAGGAAGTATAAGATTTTTTATAATACCCACAATTAGCCTTAAGGAGTGACACAAGCAGTTTGAAATGTCAGGTGGAAGAATATGTGATAGAACCAAATACACTAAACTGAAAAATACCACCCATCACTTCTCCATTTATCTGTAGAAGAAATATGTGCAATTCTGGTTGCCCATGCCTTGTTTCCTAGCTCATATGAAAACTGTTAGCTTTTGAACAGAAGGAACTTAACTTGGACTAAACTGGGGAGAAGAATGAAACAGAATATGTAACATTTTAAAATAGTGAGTTTTTTCATCTATAGGAGTTTGTTAAATAAACTATGGAGTATGAACAAATAAAATTCTATTCACTTATAAAAAGAATGAAGAAGTTCTATGTTATGATGTGGACATCTCTAAAGATTATATTCTTTCATGAAAACAGCAAGGTATTAGAAGAGTATAAATAATATGCCGTCTTCCTGAATAATGGAAGAAATAAGATTATACATTAGTATTTGCCTATATTTACATAAAGAAACACTGAAAGATACATAAGAAACTAGTACTATGGCTACTTAGGAAAGTAGACCTTTTGTATTATTTTGATTTTTGAACCAGTTGAAGAATGAATCTTTTTAAAAAGTCCTACTAAGTAAATTAAATTTTAAAAGTTAAAAATAATAATTACAAACATAAATAAAATGCTTCCAATGAGGAATAAGTGAGAAGAGTCTTTCCTGGATTCCAGTGTAAATTAAATAGAGGAGTTGTGCATTTATTGAAACATATAAATGGGCAGGTTTGTTGAGCAACTTCAATGACTTATAAATCCTATAAATTCCATATACTTGTAATTTTTATTTGGTGATATAAAAAATATATAAACACCCAGTGGCTTAATAGAAACAGTGTTACACTAGGAACTAGGAGACAGGGTTCTAGTTACAGCTCTGCTTTTAAGTGGCTCTATGATCTTAGTTACTTCCCAGAACTTCCTTTTCTCTTATCTGTCAAATAAGAGCAAACAGAAATGATCTCGAAGGTCCCTTAGAGTGATTCTGTTATTCTTAAGTTACTTGCTATGTATTGGGTATTTGGGTGTATTCCAAACCAGATTGTTTTCACCATAGGTTTTCCATTTCTTTGTCTCCTGGACCTTGTATAAAGCTTTGTAAAGAGTTACTAAGTCAATGTTAAGGGAAAAAAATTTTTTATGTATGACCTTGGTGGTAATCAATAGTAAATGCTGAGAAATGTGGAGGTTATAAAAACAATCAACATGAAAGAGTGATCATACTTCTTCTCTTCAATCTTGAATATGTTTCAAATTTTCCATACAAAATATTGAATAAAGGAGAAAAAGGCAAAAACAAAAAATGCTCATTATATGTTACGGGAAAAATACATAGGCCTATATTTTCCAATAAAAAATCTGAAGCGAGATATCAGATTTTTACCTAAGTTTCTTAGCCGCTGCATAAATTTAAAATCATGAGCAATATTTGTTACGAAGAGCCACTGAGCTGCGAATAACACATGGCTGCTTCAATTCCTTGGTTCCTAAAGGTTAACTTACTAAAAAATCTACAGAAATCCAACTTACTATAAATCTACATTTATATAGGAGGATTCATCTGCTCCTTTTTGTAGGTTAAAAAGCAAATTATCATATTTTATGTGAATGAAGTCAGGAAACCTATATTATGAATTTTATTACAATTATTTTTAAATTAATTTTTAAATACTCAGTGAACTCCCTTTGAGATTATTTTGTACTCAGCCTACATAGAATTATTTTAAACTTTTTTTTTAAAGTTTTTAAAAACTAGGATGAAGAAGTTTTCCTGAAATATACTTAGAAAACTTCTTGCACAGATGTGTGTGAAACTAGGTCTACAGCATACATGATGAAATTAACACAAGAGGCAACATTCAGTATCGTAAAGCTGTAGATGTCACTGATCAGAGAACTTGGCAGATGTATTTAAGATATTATGCTTCTCTGTATAAAATAAGGGAATTTTTACTGGCTTTCCCTTGAACTCTCTATGCTAGAGGACATAGCAGGGACAAAGTGAGAAATACTTTTCCCTACCTGTTCCAAGGAGCTAGCTTGATTCAGCCACAGGGTGGACTTTCCGATGCTGGATTAGGTTGCAATGGTAAATGAAGTTCTTGCCACATTCTTCACATTCATAAGGTCTCTCCCCCGTGTGAATTCTCTGATGCTTAATGAGGACTGAACGTCGACTAAAACTCTTATTGCACTGATTGCACTGGTAAGGTTTCTCCCCAGTGTGAATTCTGAGGTGATGGAAAAGCCCGGCATTCTGGCTGAAGGCTTTGCCACAAACACTGCACTGGTAGCGCTTCTCCCCAGTGTGGAGTCTCTGGTGCTGGAATAGGCCTGACCGCTGGCTGAAGGCCCGCCCACACTCGTCACATTCATAAGGCTTCTCACCTGTGTGTGTTCTCTGGTGCTCAATAAGGATGGAATTCTGGGTGAAGCTTTTTCCACATTCATTACAGATATAGGGTCTCTCCACTGAAGAGCTCACCCTTTGCTTTTCCAATCTGCCCTCGTGGTCACAGATAGCTCCATACTCAGGCATCTGAGTAATATTACCATTCAGTTTTCCAGGAACTTGTACAAGAGATTTCACTTCCTGAGAAATCTCCCTCTTTGGGGCTAACTCCACATTCCAAGTCCCAGCCTTGCCATCTAAAATAATAATAACATGAAAGATAACATGAAGTATGAAAGATAACAGATTACCTTTCCAAAGACAAAAGAAAAAAAGTGGCCAGGCAAATGGGTGGAAGGGGACAAGTAGCCACTTTTTCTGTTTATTTTTCCACTCTAAATCTATTATACCCAGACCTCAGGGAAAAGATGCACTGTATTATAACTGCTTACTTATTGTCTGCCTCTCCCACTAGACTGTAAACTTCATGACAGCGGGGATCACATCTACCTTGTTTATCACCGTATCCCTGGTACCTGACACAGTGTCTGGCATATAGCAGACACTAAATAAATGTGTTGAATTCATAAATATTCAGGGAATGAGGTAGGCTCCCTGAGGAAATTCTAATCCTCACCAATCTCCTGAACTGGGCACACCTCTCGCAAATTATACCGAAGTTGCTCTTCCAAGGTTTGGAATTGGTCATTTGATGACTCCTGAGCTGCTCCTGGAGTTGCCTTCTCCTTTACAAACTCTTCCTGTTCATGAGCATGGCTCAGGACCTGGTGGAAATCAAGGACAGTTGGGAACCAAATATCAGAGAGAACATGGCAAGAAGGCCTTCTCAGGGCCTCTGGATAGAAAAGAAGGACCAAGAAGCTGGCAAAGAAAAAAACAGAGGCAGACAGATTAAAAGCCCACAGAAGATCAAGTCTGGCATAAAAAAAAATCCTCCTCCTCTACCTTTTCTTGTTGCACTGAAACCTCATACTTGTTCTTACAGGTACAAACCCTGTTCTGCCATCTTCTCACCTGCTCTCCTGGTTCATCCAGCTCTCTCTCCAAATCCTCCAGCACAGTCACTGCCTCCTCTCCACTCACAGGACGGTGCTCTCTGACCCAGGCCTGGAGCTCCTCGGGCAGGATACTCAGGAACTGCTCCAGCACCAGCAGCTCTAGGATCTGCTCCTTGGTGTGCATCTCTGGTCTCAGCCACTGATGGCAGAGCTCCTGGAGTCTTCGAAGAGCCTCCCGGGGCCCAGGGGTCTCCTGATAGCAGAACTGCCTGAAGCGTCTACGAAAGATCTCTCTGGTATGAGGGTTATTTCTTGACAGGCCTGATTCTGGCCCACAGGAATCTTCCTCCTCTTCCTCCTTTACCTTCACTGCCAGAAGTCGTTCCTGCATCTCTGCAGTCTGAAGGGTCAAGGTTATGGCCATCAAAGGTTTAACTATTCAGAAAAAGAATCTATTCTTGATAATTCTCCCTTGATCTTTTCTTCTGGAAACCCCGAGATCTAGACAATTATTTGCAAAGAAAAAAATATAAAAATGCAGAAAACCTCAGGACAAGGAAGGACTGGAGTATTTACACTAAAATCAGTCACTCTGTGTCATGAAGGAACACCGAAACATGATTAATGATAGATACTTTAGAAATACGAATCCAGATAATACAGGAAGAAAAACAGAAACGGAACAAAAACTCCTACAATTTTCTGAAGGAAGGTACTGTTTCAATCATCCTGACTGGAACAGCTCAAATCAGCTTGAGCATATTGGGTTTCCATTTGAATAACAAGATACTAAATTCGGGGTAAATTTTAGCTATATGAAGGTAAAAAAGCACTTTGGGCCCAAGTGGTCACAGATGACACCAAGAATCAAGAAGAAAAGGGAAATAAATGGAGGATGGAGGGAAAGTAAAGATGATAAAACAAGTAAGAATTCTAAGAAATGCACTTAGAGAGACGAGGCAGAGTCCCTCCAGCCATAGGAGGTATGGAGGAGGGAGATCTAGGTTTAAAATGTGGAAGGTCTTGGACTGAGACATCATCCTGCAGGTATTCCCTCCAGAGTCTTGGGCTTCATGTTTTGAGCCTTGGTCTCTTCAATCTATAAAACAGGAATTCTAAAACCCACACTGCCTATCTTTCTAGGTTGATACAAAGATAAAACGAGGATAATGAACACAAAGAAGTTGGCTACTTAGTAAACTCCAAAGTGGTAACACTGTTGTTATTTTTCTTATGTTATTGTAAGATTAAATGAATATCCCTAGTGGTTTAAGGCTAAGGCAAAAGAATCAGAAAGTAGTTGACTGCAGTGATCTAGGCTCAGAGATATTAAAATGATGGAAATATTGGTTCCAGTAGTTTAAAACAGGAGTAGAATTTGACCTTTTTCTCGCCCTTTAATTTCTTGGAAACTTTTTCTCTTTGAAGCTACTTGAAGGTGGGGAGGGGGCAATTTTAAGTAAAATAAAATTACTGCTAATAAAAAGACAAATGTCTATGACTCCTGAGGTCAGGAGTTCGAGAACAGCCTGACCAACATGACAAAACCCCGTCTCTACTAAAAAAGACACAAATTAGCTGGGCGTGGTGGCACACCTGTAATCCCAGCTACTCAGGAGGCTGAGGCTGGAGAATCGCTTGAACCCGGGAGGCAGAGGTTCCAGTGGGCCAAGATCATACCACTGCACTCTAGCCTGGGCGATGGAGTGAGACTCCATCTCAAAAAAACAAAAACAAAAGCAAACAAACTTATGAGCAATCTTAACCAGGATAGCAATTAATGAAGACAATTTTCTGAAAGAAAAACAATTAGATGATCCAGTGATTTCTAAGCACCATTTTCGAGCACAGACTTTCAAATTTTTTTGACCAGGACTCTTATTAAGATATATTTTATATTATAACCCAGAACACACATGCACATGTATATAAGTGTATGTTTGTGCATTTATGAGATACACAAATAACTAAAATAATAATTTCACAAAACACTATGTATCCTTGCTTTATATAGTGACATACAATTATTTTTAAACCTATTTCATTAAAAGACAAAACAAAAAAGCCTGAGAACATATTTCGTGGGTTATAAAATCTATGTGGTGGGTTGTGACACACCACATAGATTTTATGACCCACAAATGAATAATAACCTGTAGAATAAAATATTTGTTTTAATTTTAAGTAAAATTATTGTAATCCATTGCAAAAATAACCCTACACTATTCTGTTTGTTGTTTTTTGTTTTTGTTTTTTTAAGGAAGAGTCTTGCTCTTTTGCCCAGGGTGGAGTATAGTGGTGCAATCTCAGCTCACTGCAACCTCCGCCTCCTAGGTTCAAGCAATTCTCCTGCCTCAGCCTCCTGAGTAGCTAGGATTACAGGTGCCTGCTACCATGCCAGGCTAATTTTTGTATTTTTAGTAGAGACAGGGTTGTACCATATTGGCCAGGCTGGTCTCGAACTCCTGACCTCAGATGATCCACCCGCCTTGGCCTCCCAAAGTGCTGGGATTACAGGCATGAGCCACCGCGCCCGGCAACCCTACATTATTCTTAGGTGTTGACATGCATTGTGAAATTAAATAACTAAGAATAGGGTATTTTATTAGTCTATTCTTATGCTGCTACTAAAGACATACCCAAGACTGGGTAATTTATAAAGGAAAGAGGTTTAATTGACCCACAGTTTAGCATGGCTGGGGAGGCCTCAGGAAACTTACAATCATGGTGGAAGGGGAAGCAAACATGTCCTTCTTTGCATTCAGCAGCAGGAAAAGTGCCAAGCAAAAGGGGGAAAAGCCCCTTATAAAACCATCAGATCTCATGAGAACTCACTATCACCAGAACAGAACATGAAGGTACCTGCCCCCATAATTAAATCATCTCCCACCAGGTCCCTCCCATGACACATGGGGATTATGAGAAATTGGGAACTATAATTCAAGATGAGATTTGGGTGGGGACACAGCCAAACCATATGAGGTATTTAAATTACAAGTGAACACTGATCACATTGCAACCAGAAGAAAAATTAGATTCATATTGTGATTACTGGTTATATTTATCAAAGGGGAAAAAAACTACTGGCATGGGACAGCATCCTTCCGGATAACCTGCACACATAATCCCCTCTATAAAGTTCTGGCATCTTTGGTTTGGTTACCTTCTGTAATCACTACCCCAGGAAGTGTACAGAGGATTTTTTTTCCTCTAAAGACAGAATCCTCAAATTCATGTTTTTCTCTACTTTTTTTTTTTTTTTTCTGAGATGAAATTTCACCCTGTCGCCCAGGCTGGAGTGCAACAGCATGATCTCAGCTCACTGCCTCCCAGGTTCAAATGATTCTCCTGCCTCAGCCTCCCGAGTAGCTGCGATTACAGGCACCCACCACCATGCCTAGTTAATTTTTGTATTTTTTTAGTAGAGACGGGGTTTCACCATGTTGGCCAGGCTGGTCTCAGACTCCTAACCTCGTGATCTTCCTGCCTCAGCCTCCCAAAATGCTGGGATTACAGGTGTGAGTCACTGCGCCCAGCCTTCCTCCACTTTTCTTGGTGCTGACTCACCACCACTGTGACTACCATATTATCTTTTTCTGTCATAACTTTTCATATACCACTCATTCACTTAGCAGATATTTATTCAGAGCCTACCAGCAAATATATATTCAGAGCCTACCATATTCCATGTACTGTTCTAGGCACTCGGGATACAGCTGCAATTATAACAAAGTCCCTAGTCTCATGGAATTTACATCCTAATAACAATAATAGCAGACATTTATAGTGCTTTCAACGTGCCAGGTAGTGTTACAGATGCTTTATATATATTAACCCATTTAATCCTCAAAACAACCATGAATAAGGTGCTATTATTGCCCCCATATCACAGATGAGAAAACTGAGATATGAAAAGTTTAAGTTACTAGTCCAAAGTTCAAGTCAGTTATAGATAGTAAGCAGTGAAGCTGCAATTCAAACCCAACAAATCTGACTTCAGAATTTACAGTCTCCAGTGCTACAACACTAACTTCTGTTGGGGAAAAGAGGGGCCAGGATGAGGAAAAGGGGTCACAGGAAACAGATAATTATTAAGTATTTGTGAAGTAGTGATAAATGCTATAGAGAAAATAAAGGTAAGGAGACAGAGAATAAGGGGAAAGAAAGGTTGCTACTTTATAGTCAGGAAAGGCCTTGATAAGGCAATGGTTGAACAAACCTGAAGGAAGTGAGAAGCAAGTCACATGGCTATCTGGAGAAAGACTGTTCCATGCAAAGGGAACTGCAAGTGCAAATTTGTGCAGATGGGAACACACCTGGATTCTTCAGGTAATAGCTAGTTGAACAATGACTGGAACAAAGAAAACAAAAGGGAAATTGACAGGAGATAAAGCAGGGAGCTTGGGAACTGATCATGAAAGGCAGTGGTAAGGGCTCTAGCTTGTACTCAATGAAATTTGGAAACCATTGGGGATTTTTGAGCCAAGCGGTAACAAAATTTTACTTACATTTAATACAAAAGCATAACTCTAGCTGCTGTGTCAATGACCTTGGGGTTAAGTGGAGGCAGAGAGGGATGCTATGACAATCATCCAGGGAAGAGATCATCATGGCCTGAAACACGGTCTGCTGAATTTGTTCTAGGGTAAGAAAGTTTTGTGGCACAAATATCAAATAGCTAAATTCAGAATATGTACTCACATTACTCAATAAACATACCATGGATTCAAAGGATGAAACAGCCACTCACGCTTTCTTGTTTTTTTCAATCTTCTAGGGTCCGAAAAATGTCTTTTTCTTATTTACCACCTGTGCCACTTGGTTTCAAGTCAAAGTTTTTCTATTCAAAGACAATGCAGCTGAATCTTAGAACTCTGCCCAGAAAAATTCATTTCTGGGATGTGGTGTTTCAAATCTTTACACAGTTTCCCAAATATAAATTTCCCTATTTTCTCTGTATACTCTGGGTTCATTTTTGCTTTCATTCACCTGATTTTGCTTTTATCTGCTGGCCTTAATACCCAGATCCTTGCACCAGCATACCTGAGTTCTTTGAACCCAGTGTCTCCAAAAGGCTTCCCCAGTTTTTTGTAATCCTGCCCTCCTGGTCACAAACATAGAGTTCCTAATCTTCCATTCAGGATCACAACCTCAATGTATATGCCACGTATATAATTAGTATAATAAATCTTACCTTAAAAAATGCATCTGCATTTTAAAGTTGTTCCTCCTAGAGCCTCAGCAAGCTCAACACCCCCAAATCTACCATCATCCTCATGGAAGGATTATCTTTAACAAGGATAGGCACGTAGGTGAAGACTAAGCAGCACATAATACAAACGTGCCTTTATCATCATACATCCCACGACCCTCACCTCCGCTGACACCATCTATGGCTCCTCACTAATTGGATGAATTCCCAAACTCTCAAGCACAGTTTAAAACCAGTCAGACCTTTAGCTTCTGTTGTCTGGCTCCACTCTTGGTTTCCTCTATTCCACAAGCAAAAACTCTCACCTCCAGTCAGGTTTTTCTCTTCACTATTCTAATCAGGCGTTTCTCATCCCTGTGCCATGAGCTTGGTCTTGCCTTCTTCCCTTATTCAAACCCTACCCAATCTCTGCAGCTTGATTCAAATCTCACATCCTCTCTGAAGTCTTCTTTATCCATTTCAGCTCACCCTGTTCCTCCTGCCCGCTCACATGTCATGTACTGTATGAGTCCCACCTTTCACCCTCAGTCACAATTTACTTTGTACTATTACTTCTCTTCAGAACCATTTTTTAAAATCCAAAAAGTAGAGAGGAATATAGAATTCTTTCACCAAGTTCTACTACCCTGAAGTAAACAGTCTTAAAGACTGGAATGTGTCCTTTTCTATGCATTTGCAATCGTATATACACATGTACACATGTGCACACATAGAGTTGATATAAGCCCATATATTTTATTTACCTTAGATAAGCAGAAGGTAGTATGAGGTAGTAGAGAACACAGGCAGATCTGGTTGTTTATTCTTTTTTATTTTTTATTTTTTGAGACAGAGTCTTGCTCTTTTTGCCCAGGCAGGAGTGCAGTGGTGCGATCTCGGCTCACTTGCAACCTCTGCCTCCCAGGTTCAAGCAATCCTCCTGCCTCAGCCTCCGGACTAGCTGGGATTACAGGCACCTACCACCACTCCTGGCTTATTGTTTCATTTTTAGTAGGATGGAGTTTCACCATATTGGTCAAGCTGGTCTCCAACTCCTGACCTCAGGTAATCCGCCCACCTCGGCCTCCTAAAGTGCTAGGATTACCATCTGTGAATTTTAACACAGTGATCTTGGGCAAGTTACCTGATTTTTCTAAGCCTCAAGCTCATACATGAAATGAGGTCAAAAACTACCTTGCCAACTTGTTGAGAATATTAAATGAGATAATGCATGGAAAGTGTTTTTGCACAAAGCCTGGCATATAAACATGCAAATTAATCTTTTAATGACATAATGTACAATTTTGATACAATGGTGGTTTAATTAATAGTTGCTACTTTCCCTTAGCGCCAAGACTGTAATCTTTTTCTATTGCTCAAAGAACAAGATGGGTGGGCGAAACATGCACACAAACCAATAAAATGGCTGTTTCATCAGGTTTGCAGAAACACTGTGAAAGATGGACGTCTTCAGATACATTCTCTCCAATCAAATCCTAACTAGAAGCCCAGGACTATTGAGGTACAAAAGAAGGACGGGATTCAAATGAGTGAAGTAACTTCCCGGGTTATAGCTGTAAAGCTAATACAGGAACAGAGTGGAGTTAGCATAGCAAAGGTTTTAAGAAAATGGACTCTGGAGCCAAATTGCCTGTATTTGAATCCGGCCTACACCCCTTACTAGCTCTATGACCTTAGGCAAATTACTTCATTTTCTTCTTGTATGTTAATTTTAAAAAAGGGCGGGACAGGGAGGTGGGGTGTAGTCTACATAATAACAGTGCCTATCTGTTAGAGTTATGAGAAGCAGATATTTGGAAAGTGCTTAGAACAGTGCTGGGCTGGTACATAGTAGATGCTATTTATTCTTCTAAAAAATTAGATAGCAGCAAGAGCCTTTATACTATGTGAATTAGACTAAGAAAGGCTGTGGCATATTTTAAAACTATCCCTGCTTATTCTTTAAAATAAGTCCACAGTAGAGAATAAGACATCGGAAAATACAAACATTTCTTCATATCCGAATCTATTCGGATCCTAAGATGCAGATAGGGAGAGTTCAGAGTGCCATCAGTACAGGGCAGACAGGTTGAAGAGCTCAGGAATAGACATGGGGTGGGGGAAAGGGGTAGGCGCAACGACGCTGACTTTTGGTTAACAAGGCCCTTCCAGGCTGCGGAGCAACCTCCTCTGCCCCCATCTGCCCGGCCCATCTCTGGCCAAGAAGCCCCTGCCGCCAGATCCCCACACCCAGTCCAGGTCGCAGCGCACAGACCGGCCCTTCCGAAGCCCCTCAGCGGTAGCCCGACTCCGAAGCTCACCGAGGCATCCGTGAAAGGAGATGCCACCTAGCGCAGATCATACCGGCTCTGAATCCTTGACAACCGCAGTCCAAAGAATGATAAACCACAAAGGCCGGAAATGCGTCACCGCGGCCGGCTCCCCGCAGAACTGTGGTTCTGGCTGTGTTCCTTCTAGGAAGGCCGGAGGTTTCCACACCTCTGTGGTCGTCACGCTGAATCCCGTCTGTAGTCTTAGTGAGATGCTAGGTGGCACATTGTCTTCCAGGGGGCAATATAATAACGGCCAACATAGTGTTTTAACACGTATTAATTCATTTACTCCGCATAACAACCCTGGAGTTAGGTACAATTATCTCCATTTAACAGGTGAGGAAACTGAAGCACATTTCTACATTGATTAGTTGCCATTTCCTACAAAGAATACCTTTTGTTTTCCCTGCTGTCTCATTTTATCACGATGAACTCATGGATACCTTTACAAATAAACAATTACTCCGGGCGCCGTGGCTCACGCCTGTAATCCCAGAACTTTGGGAGGCCGAGGCGGGCAGATCACGAGGTCAGGAGATCGAGACCATCCTGGCTAACAGGGTGAAACCTCGTCTCTACTAAAAAATAGAAAAAATTAGCCGGGCGTGGTGGCGGGCGCCTGTGGTCCCAGCTACTCGGGAGCCTGAGGCAGGAGAATGGCGTGAACCCGGGAGGCAGAGCTTGCAGTGAGCCGAGATCACACCACTGCACTCCGGCCTAGGCAACAGAGCGAGACTCCATCTCTAAATAAATAAATAAACAAACAATTACTGTCATTATTATGTTGATGCTCAAATTATTTAAAATTTGGTCAGTTGGAGCCCTTTCAGACAGCTCGCTTCCTTCCTTCTCTTTCTTTCCTTCTTTTTTTTTCTCTCTCTCTCTCTCTCTCTCTCTCCCCCTCCCTCCCTCCTCTCCCTCCTCTCTCTCCTCTCTCTCTCTTCTTTTTTTTTGACAGAGTCTCCAGGCTGGAGTGCAGTGGATGCGATCTCAGCTCACTGCAACCTCCGCATTCCTGGTTCGAGTGATCCTCCTGTCTCAGCCTCCTGAGTATCTGGGATTACAGGCT
Organism: Theropithecus gelada; assembly: GCF_003255815.1. Classification (NCBI taxonomy): domain Eukaryota; kingdom Metazoa; phylum Chordata; class Mammalia; order Primates; family Cercopithecidae; genus Theropithecus; species Theropithecus gelada. Next base: position 31,244,801 of record NC_037671.1, read on the forward strand.
CAGGCCACAATCCCCTACTGAGGCTGGTCTTGAACTCCGACCTCAAGTGATCCACCCGCCTCGGCCCCCCAAAGGGCTGGGATTACAGAAGTGAGCTACCGCACCTGGCCTCAAACAGGTTTCTATGTCCTTTAATAAGTACCCAACAGTTTTTGTGCACTTCACTTTCTCACACAAGGTATTTCAGTCTCATTTTATGCTATTCCTACCCTAGACGCGGAATCGCCACTGCTTTATGAAGCTACAGTATTTATTAATGAAAAGTGGGATATAGAAACCAAGATCTGGATTTTGGGCAATGAATAATCTTATTGCTACTAGGATATATTATTGCCTCTAGGCCTTGTCAGTAGACAAGAGCTAGAATATATGAATATGTTACATATATATATGTATATACGGTACATTGTGTGAATGTACCGTCATGTTTTTAACCAGTTTCTTAGGGGTGGGTGTTTGGATTATTTCTGATGTTTTACTTTAACATATATCTATATGGAGGATTTTATAAGATACTTTCTGTTCAAAAACAACTCCACAGAATTCCTTTTCATTTTTCACCATTGCACATTTGTTTTTTTTCTTTTCCCTCACAGTGAAAACTCTGGCTCCCAACAGCATAAATACATTCACTCAAACAAAATAGTTTCTTATAAACAAAATAATTTCAAGATTATAATACAAATACACCACTAGCAATAACATATGTACTATGTAGAGTTCAAATTTTCTTTGCTTGTTTTGTTTTTGAATTATATCCCGTTTAGGGAGTATAGCTGCATAAATACCTTATTTGAATTAATTCTTTTCTCTGTGGTTATATTTTAAACGATATATGGTTAGGATCATTTGTTTCTACTTATATTCCATTTCAGGGTTTGCTTTCATCCCTTGTTTATTCTTTTTTGAAAATTCAAGACATTTACTTAGTTCAAAATCCACATTATATAAAAAGGTATATTTAGAGGAGTTCTGCTTCCATCCCCAGTCCCTTTACCCCATATACTTATATCCCATTTTCATTATTTATTTATCCTCTCCTTCTTTCCTTCTTCCTTCCCTCCTCCCTTCCCTACTTTTTCTTTCTTTTTTCTTGCAAAAATAAATATTTACCTTCTTTACCCCATAAGTTATGTTATATACATTCTTTCATGCCTTGCTTTATCATCTAACAGAAAAGCCTAGAAATGTCCTGTTTATAGACGTAGTTCTCTTTTTTTCACACCTGCATAATAGTAACTCATTGTGTGGATGTACCGTAATTTTTTTAACCAGTTTCTTAGGCGTGGGTATTTGGATTATTTCCAATGTTTTGCTTTAACAAATAATGCTGCAATGAACAGTAAGAGGGAGACTTTTGTAGGAGCTGTGTTATTTTGTACTGTCAACAGCAAAGTGTGAGAGTGCCTGTTTTCACACAGCCTCATGAACTGTATGTTTTCAGGTTTTTACTTATTGCCAGTATGATAGGTCCTTGGGTATTTCTTAAGGAATCACAAACTCAGCGCTGAAATCCCTGCTAGAAATGGATCCACAGTGCCAAATTTCAGCAAGAATTATGGAACAATGGGAATTTTCACGTATTTTTTATGAGAGTGTACATTGGTGAAACCATTTTGGGAAACTCTGGCGTATCTACTAAAGTTGAATGTATGCATGTTCTATGACCCAGCCACCAGAAACACATATGCGCTTGCATCTAAAGACATGTTTTAGAAGCGTTTTTTGGTGACTGCTTTAAACTGGAAACAACTCTAATGTCCATTAACAGTAGGATGGTTTTAAAAAAAAGTTTATTCAGACAACTGAATACTATGTAACAATGAAAATCAATGAACTACAGCTACAAACCACATTGATAAATTTCATAAACATAATAGTAAAAGGAGCCAGAATAGTGAGTAAAAGAAGATGAAAAACACATCCTTCATGATTGCATTTATATAAGATTCAGAACAGAATAAACTAATATCTGATGTTAGAAGTCACAACAGGGAGGAGGAAAGGAACAGAGTTTAGCAGGGAGCATAACTGGGGCCTTCTGGGGCACAGGTAACAGTTCTATTTCTTGACCTTGGTAGTGGTTATATGAATGGTTTTACTTTGCAGTATTTTATTTCACTGTGCACATATTAAATATATGCATATTTTAATGTTTTTAAAAAATATGCAAACCACTCATTTTACAGTTGAAAGATAAATGAAGTGTGTTGCTGAGGTCAGCAGACCCAGGACTCGTACCCAGTTTTCCTCATCTGCTAGCTCCCTTGGCTTTGAGGAATTAGTTAACCAGGTACCCTTACATGTGGATCTTTTTTTTTTTTTTTTTTTTTTTTTTTTTTCCTGAGGTGGAGTCTTGCTCTGTTGCCCAGGGTGGAGCGCAATGGCGTGATCTCAACTCACTGCAACCTCCACCTCCTGGGTTCAAGCAATTCTCCTGCCTCAGCCTCCTGATAGCTGGGATTACGGGCGCCCACCACCACACCTGGCTAATTTTTGTCTTTTTAATAGAGACGGAGTTTCGCCATGTTAGCCAGGCTGGTCTCGAACTCCTGACCTCGGGTGATCCACCCCTTGGCCTCCCAAAGTGTTGGGATTACAGGCGTGAGCCACCGCACCTGGCACATGTGGATCTTAAAGGTGCCCTTTTTTTGGTTGCAAGGTTAACAGTGTCCGTTAGACAAAAATGCAGTTATTAGCAATGCTTAAACATATATGAAAATCTTTTTACTCAGCTATTTCACCTTCTGTGAAATGTATCCCAAAAAGAGATAGAAATGGCCCTGTCTTTACAGGTCATGTGCTGTGAATAACAATGTTTTGGTCAACAACAGGCTGCATATAAGACAGTAGCCTCATAAGATTATAATGGAGTTGTCCTATACAGGTGTATTTTTTTAAAAAAAGTTTTATGGCATATTTTTACTATACCTTTTCTACTGTTAGATATGTTTAGACATACAGATAATTACCGTTGTTACAACTGCCTACAGTATTCACTACAGTAATATGTTGTACGGGTTTGTGGCCTAGGAAAATGGGCCATACTATATAGCCTAGGTGTGTAGTAGACTATATCTAGGTTTGTGTAAATACATTCTATGATGTTCAAACAATGATGAAATGGCTTAATGATGCATTTCTCAGGATGTATCCCTGTTGTTAAGTAACACATGACTGTGTGTATGTACATACACACACACACACACACACACACACACACGTATATGAAGACTAAAGTGACCTAAAACTATTATATAAACCATAAGGTAATAAATTTGGTTATTAAACGTGGAGTAATTTTAAAAATAAGCGTGGTTAATAAAAAATATAACCAATCATAAAATTCTAAGTACCTGACAAAAATCATATATCTATTTATCAATCTCTCTAAATAGACAATTTGAAGAAATAAAAATAATTCTTAAATTAGGGAAGTAGGGATAAGTTTTTTCTAGTAGTAGAAAAAAACCTAGATATTTTTCCTTTAAAAATATCTTTTGAGGCCAGGCATGGTGGCTCACGCCTGTAATCTCAGCACTTTGGAAGGCCAAGGTGGGCAGATCACTTGAGGTTAAGAGTTTGAGACCAGCCTGGCCAACGCGGTGAAACCCTGTCTCTACTAAAAACACAAAAAATTTGCCGGGCATGCTGGCGTACACCTGTAGTCCCAGCTACTTGGGGGTCTGAGGCACAAGACTCGCTTGAACCTGGGAGGCAGAGGTTGCAGTGAGCTGAGATTGCCCCACTGCACTCCAGCCTTGGTGACAGAGTGAAATTCTGTCTCAAAAAATAAATATATAAAATAAAAAATTTTTTGATATCACTTCAAAATAGAGTTAAACTGCATTTTTAAATAAAACTTTTTAATGCTATTATTTAAGGAAGCATGATGTGTTAGGGACTTCTAACTCAGAGATTTATCTGTTCCTGTTCCTCACTTCCTCTTTTCCCTCTCCTTGCTTTATCCCCACCGCCTTCCTAATACTCACTAAAACACCATTGAATCTCTTAGTTCTGATTTTGTTCCTTGCACCCCTTCTCTCATTCATTCATCTGTTTACTCATCTTTCATCACACGTTCATTAGGAGTTGGTTCCTGCACTTAATAACTTGAAATGTTACATCTTTATTTGGGACTAGGGCAGAGACTGTTTGCCTACTAAATAAGTGTTCTCTCCTTTTTATCAAATAACCATTACAATTTTTATCTTGTAAAAAACACTGGCACCTGAAATAAAGATTACATTTCTTAGTTATCTTTGTAGCAAAGTGTAGTAAAGTGACTAAATTCTGGTTAACTAGGTGTAAGAATTTGTGCATTCTGAGAAGACTCCTTGAAAATTGCTGACTTATCTGGGAGAGTCCATTTTTTTGCCCTTCCTGCTGACTAGAATGCAGAATTGATGGCCAGTGTTTCAGTAGCCATGGGAAGAGAAGCTGTACACAGAGGACAGTGACAAGGTAGAAGGGACCTGGATCCCTGATGATTCTATAGAGCAAAAGCAACAACTTCAAACTATCTACCTTTGGACCTCATTTACATAAACTGTTAGTAACAGCTGATCATAAAGTCCGATATAGGGTGTCTATGCTTTGACTACCTACCTAGGGTTTTCTTTCCCTTTTTAAAAAATGTGACCCCCATCACCTCTAACTGAACCCACTGTCTCTGCTTCCTACCTACAAGAACTGATATCTGGGAAATACAAGTTTAGTGGGGAGAGGGTGAGGAGTTATAAAGAAATGATGCTTATGTGGTAGAAAGAGTGTAGGTGATCAGAAAAAAAGGGACAACAGATAAAAGAAAAAAGGGAGGTGAATATAAGGGAGGAAAAGGCACAAAAAAAGAATAAGAGAGAAGGCACAAGTTGCATTACATCTGGTGGTTCAACCGACATTCAGCAAATTATAATGTTCAAAATACTATATCATCATCTCAGGGTCTTAAGTGTCCATAGCTTGAGTTACCCTTCAAGGGTGTCACATTTGGTGGTTTAAGCCCTTGCTTAGAAACCTGGAGGAAGTTCAAGGTCTGCTCACTTGTAAGTATACGGCTAATCATATGAAATGTAGCTCCATTATTAACTGATAGTAATATCAGAGTTAAGAAAAATGATAGCTAATGTCCTCAGAGTCACTCAGTCCCTAAAATAACATTCATGTGGGAGCCATGGTAAAGAAGACTATTTCTCTAGTCCATCCATCCTAGGGTATACTGTACCTTTGTCATTTGTGGCCTTTGAACCTTGCTACCTGTCTTCTAATCCGGTGAAGTTTCTAGTTATCTTTTTATTTGCAACACATGCCACTTTGTTTTGGGATCTCAGAATTCCTCTTGAGGTCCAGCCCATCTTATTTTTTTCTGTACTAGCTAAAATAAAGATGCCTGAATAAGGAGCACTTCCTCTTGGGTCTATCCTACCTAGATGTCTGGTGTACAGTGGCATCAGCAATGTACAAAATACTATCTAGAAAGGATCTTCCTCTGACTCTCATTGCAGCCTGGAGTATGTCTGGGTCAGCATCACAGGCTCCCTCTGCATAAGGTGACCAATGCCTACTTGAGTACTAGTGTTTTCCAATATCTCCAGAAAGGGATTGCTCTTCTCTTCCTCAAGAAGCAATATCTTGTTTTCAGGAGGCAAACCCAATTGTCACCAAGTTAACTGAAAGCACACAGGGTAGGAGCCCAAGGGGTTCACTAACATTTCAGCCAAACCTGTTTTTAATGACACATTATGGGTACTGTTACACAACCTCTAGGAGGTTCAGCATTCAGAATGCTTGTTTATTCTAAACAGGGCTATGGTAAGACATATGTAAAATTTGGTTGGCCCAAAAGCAAATGCAACAAAAACAAAAATAGACAAATGGGCTTAATTAAACTAAAAAGCCTCTGCACAGAAAAAGAAGCAATCAACAGAGTAAACAGGCAATCTACAGAATGGGAGAAAAATTTGCATTATGCCTCTGACAAAGGACTAATGTCTGGAATCTACAGGGAACTCAAACAACTCAAAAAGAAAAAAAGAACGACCCCATTAAAAAGTGGGCAAAAGGCCAGACACGGTGGCTCGCGCCTGTAATACCAGCACTTTGGGAGGCCGAGGCAGGCGGATCACCTGAGGTCAGGAGTTCGAGATCAGCCTGACCAACATGGAGAAACCCCGTCTCTACTAAAAAAATATACAAAATTAGCCGGGCATAGTAGCGCATGCCTGTAATCCCAGCTACTCGGGAGGCTGAGGCAGGAGAACCTCTTGAACCCGGGAGGCGGAGGTTGTGGTGACTCGAGATTGTGCCATTGCACTCCAGCCTGGGCAACAAGAGCAAAACTCCGTCTCAAAGAAAAAAAAGAAAAAAGTGAGCAAAGGACATAAACCAACATTTCTCAAAAGAAGGCATCCAAGCAGCCAACAAACATGAAATACTACACAGCCACAAAAAAAGAACAAAATCATGCTCTGTGCAACAACATGGATGAAACTGGAGGCCATTATCCTGAGTTACATAAATCAGAAACAGAAAATCAAATACCACATGTTCTCACTTATAAGTGGGAGCTAAACAATGGGGACATATGGACATAAAGATGGAAACAATAGACACTGGGGACTACAAACTGGGGACGGGGGAGCGGGTTGGGATAGGAGTGAGGGTTGACAAATTATTCATTTGGTACAATGGTCACTATTTGGTTAATGGGTAAGCCCAAACACCATTTTGCAATATATTCATGTAATAAACCTGCACATGTACCCTCTGAATCCAAAATAAAATAAAATTTTAGAAAATAAAAAGTAAAATAAACCTAAGAAGACCTAAAAAAAAGTAATAAAATCTGATTGGGGAAACAACAAAGAGGGCATTCTGGGTGTAAAGGGGGAGAAATGGAAGAAAAAGGCATGGAAGCTTCAGTGTACACAGGGTGACTGGAGAAAGTGAGGTCACTCCTGTTGTGGACTCTGGTGTTCAGTGAGATGTCAGCTCAGATGGAAGGCCTTCCCATATTCATCACATTCAAAGGGTTTCTACCCAGTGTGAATTCTCTGATGTCCAGTAAGATCAGAACTTCCACCAAAGGCTTTTCCATATTCATCACATTCATAAGATTTTTCTCCTGTATGAATTCGCTGATGTTTAGTGAGGTGTGAACTTTCCCTGAAAGCTTTCCTACACTCATTGCACTGATAATATTTTATTAAGGTATGGAATCTCTGATGCTGGGTAAGTCCCATGCTGTTACTGAAGGTTTCACCACATTCACTGCGCTCATAAGCCTCCTCCCTAGCGTGATTTATCCGATGTTTAATAAGGACTGAGCCTCAACTAAAACTTACCACACTGGTTACACTGATAAGGTTTCTCACCAGTGTGAATTCTGAGGTGTTTAAAACAGGTTTTGTTTTGACTGAGGACTCTCCCACGTTGTTTATACATAGAGGGTTTTTCCCATGTATAGATTCTCTGATGTCCAATAAGACTGACGTTGTGCGTGAAACTTCCCACACTGATCACATGTGTGTTCTTTTCCTTCCTTTAAACTTCCTTGATGCTTTTCAAACCTGTCCTTGCATTCATGAAGGTCTCCAAAATGAGTATCCTGAAAAATGTTCCTGCCTTTGCAGATTCTACTGAACAGCGTCTTCTGTGATTCCATTCCTTTGGATGCTTCCTGCTTTGGAGCCAAATTACCAGTCTCAGGCCTAGTTTCACTGTCTACAATAGGAAATGAATCATTCAAATATCACTTTCTTTTTTAACTTTTCATTATAAACATTTTTAAACAGAATGGAAATGTCACCTTTTTACCTTTTTAAATTGATGAGAGAGTAAACCTCCGATGGATCATTTATTTCCATTTTAACCATGTTCCCCCAACAATCAGTGAATACTTTTTCAGTTGAGTTAAGGAAGGAGAGTGCTAGAAAGCAAAAGTGAAATAGACATATCCTAAGAATAAATAATCTATATAATACTAAAGTGGGATTGGGAATAATCTTTACCTCCAAAACAGGATACAAATCATCGGAGCATATTGAAAAAGTCTAAGTGTGTAAATAACTTTGAGTTGCATTCAAGGGCCAGGTGTGTGGCTCACGCCTGTAATTCCAGCACTTTGGGATGCCAGGGTGGGTGGATTGCTTGAGCCCAGGACCAGCCTGGGCAACATGGCAAAATCTCATCTCAAAAAATACAAAAATTAGCAGGCCCATGCTTGTAGTCCCAGCTACTTGGGCAGCTGAAGCAGCAGAATTACTTGAGCCCAGGAGGCGGAGGTTGCAGTGAGATGAGATTTTGCCAGCCTAGGCTGAAACCTTGTCTCAAAAACAACAACAACAACAGCAACAACCACTATAGCAGAAAGGCAAAAGTGTATTTATACCATTGCTTGGGGAAAAAACCCTTTCATCTTAATATTCTCCCAAATAGGGCATTGCTTGCAGATTCAGCGTAAACCAACAATTCCTAATAAATAAAGGTCAGTATTCCTTTATGAACACAATAAAAAATACATTTTAGTAAAATTTGACCTGAAGAAGATAAATTAAATGTGTACTGAACTCATTTAAATGAACATTCCACCTGAACTCACAGGAAATACTAGAAAAGCACTGACTTCTCAGCTCTCCTAATCATTTCATTGCTGTTTTCTGGAGACAGATGCTTTTTAAAAAGGGTCAGAATGTGAGAAGGAGGATGCTTTTTAAATGGAAAGGACATTTGGCATGCAGAGAATGTGGAAAGGAAAAGGGGTACCTAATCTATACTGGAGTGACAAGTAGGGGGAGGTATTGATAAGAAAAAAGAATTTAATGTGGAAGAAGACAGAAATGTAGCCAAAGTGAAAGGTTTAAAAGGTAACTTTATCACTAATAGGCAGAGAACACTTAAAGGGATAGAGGGTAGAGACAAAGAAGACATTTAGTAGATTACCATAAAGGAAAGGCGATATAAAAACTAACAGAATGATGTGATAATTTAATGCTTTAATGAAAATCAAAGAGGCATATGTGAAAGCAAATAGAATAAAAATCTTTGCTTAAAAGGCCAAGGATAAAGGCTCTCCTTTATAAAGACAGAGACAGATGGGCCAGGGAGGGTTTCAGGAGAGAGTTAGGGTTAGACATGCTAATGAATGAACTATAAAGGATGCCTTTGGTTGGCCAAACAAGAGCCCCTGCTCTTACCCACCTCCCAGATAGATTCCTCCTCTTCCTCCTTACCTCTTTCTTGTGGAGAATAGGGTTCCAAAGGGTCATCCTTGAGCAGGGTCTCTATGTGTTGGAGGTGATAACATGGTGACTGCTGTGCAGCTCCCAGAGATATCACCTCCTCCCAGAGCACTTCCAGTCCATCTGCTTGGGATGTGCCTTGGAGACAATTAGGGACCATTGTACTTGAGAGGAAACTTCTGTGGGAACTAGATCTGAAACCTCAGGAAACATTCCTATGGAAACAGAATAGGGAAAAGGGACTCAATGGAATTAGAAGGAGAGATGATATAGAAAAAGGAACTGACACTACCAGTGAAGCCTAATAGGAATGAAAACTCAGTAATGTTGCCCTCACTGCTTCCCTGTTGACCTAACCATTGAATGCTCATTTTGCTACCACAAGACACACCTCCTCTTCCCACCTGAAATCCAGGATCATCAAGTTCCCTCTCCAATCTTCCAGCAAAGACACAGCTTCATTTCCATTCAATGGATGATGCTCTTGTACCCAACACTGGAGCTCCTCGGGTGGGATGGACAGGAAATGCTCCAGCACCAGCAGTTCCAAGATCTGCTCCTTGTTATGATCCTCTGATCGTAGCCACTTATGGCAAAGTTCCCAGAGCTGGCTTAGAGCCTCCCTGGGTCCAGTTGTCTCCTGGTAGCAGAGCTGTCTAAAGCACTGGCAGAAGACTTCCTGGCTGGGCTGGCTGTTCTACTGCAAGTCAATTTCTCGTACAGAAGAGTTACCTTCCTCCATTTTTACTATCACAGGTCTCTCCTATTCTCCATCCTGTATGATACAATCTGTGACCATTTTCACTCAAGAGTAACTGCAGACAGGTTTATACTCCAGGGAGACTCACCTTAAAAAATAAAGAAAATGTTATTCAAAGGTGAAAAACTTCCATCAGTTTTTTTTTAAAGTACATGTACTATAAAGGCTGCCTATGCCACGTTAAGAAAAGCAAAACAGAAAAGGTTTTTGAGGTTTTGCTAACAGTGATGAAATTTGAGGATTTGACACCTCAGTAATGGAAATTTATATGACTATTTTAGAAATAAAAAGAGTAATCTTTTTCCTATCAATGTTTCCTGTGCTCACTCTATTTCAACTCTTTTCTGTTCCAGACATGTGAAATGCATTCCATGTGAGGGCTTTCACACCTGCTTGGAATACCATTACCCAAACATGTGCATGAAACATTCCCTCATTTCATTAAGGCATGCTCACAAACTGTTTCCTCAAATAGATATTTCTAGCCCATCCTGTAAAAAAAATAGCTTTCCACCACTATCTGCCCTCTTACCTTACTATATTTTTCTTTGTAACTCTCATCACCCCAACATTAAAACATACAATTAAAAGGCAAATAAAATTCGCTTTTTGTTTGTTACCCTCACAATAAGTGCCATAAGAGTAGGGGCTTCATCTATTTTGTACACTGCAATACTTCCACTGCCTAGAATAGTGCCTGGTACATAGCACATCATTAATAACTATCAGTCGAAAAACAAAATGACTAATAAAAGGTATTAACTGTAAGACTCACAAAACTTAATTAAGGAATCATTTCCTTTACACTGTATGATAAACGAGCATGATTAGAGAAATAAGGCAATGAAAATATTAAACAGAACAGGTCCACAATCCCTTTTCCACAAATTCAAAATCCCTCAAAGTTCTGAAAACCGAGAGTATTTTCATAAGTCATTTGATGGCAATACCCAAAGTAACATAAACATATTTTGTAACAAGACTTGGCTTGAAATGACATGAAGCTATTTATAGTCTTAGCGTGAATATTCATGTTTTATTACAGAAATATTAATAGGCCTGAATATCAGGCTTCACCAGATCTCTGGGGTGTTATGCATATGTAGCACATATGCATCATATTGCTTTTCAAAAAATCGTTCGAAATCTGATTTCTAAAACACTTTTGACCCTAAAGATTGGGGAAAAGTTTCCCTGTTTTCTTTTCTTTTCTTTTCTTTTCTTTTTTTTTTTGGATGGAGTTTCGCTCTTGTTGTCCAGGCTGGAGTGCAATGGCACGATCTCGGCTCACTGCAACTTCCACCTACTGAGTTCAACCGATTCTCCTGCCTTATCCTCCTGAGTAGCTGGGATTACAGGCATGTGCCACCACGCCCGGCTAATTTCGTATTTTAGTAGAGACGGGGTTTCTCCATGTCTGTCAGGCTGGTCTCGAACTCCCGACCTCAGGTGATCCACCCGCCTCGACCTCCCAAAGTGCTGGAATTACAGACGTGAACCACCGCGCCCGGCAAGTTTCCCTGTTTTCTATATGTCAAGGACCCACCAGATTCCACGAAGGCCACCCTCTTACACTCAGGAGTCCTGCTTCTCAGAAACTTCGGAGAAGAAGGGCCTGACTCCAAGTCACCAAGACAGGCCGGCTAGGGGTACGGAAGCCTGGGTTAGGGTCAGGCACGAAGCTCTGTCCTCCTCGTTTGGGGTCACTCCAGGAGACCAGCTAATGGCAGCTCGGACTGGAAAGGAGAAGATGGGGTCTACACCCGGCCCAGGGCCAGCCTATAGAGCCCAGGTCCTACTCTCTTGAAGCCCTGAAAACTCCCGTCGCTACGGACCAGCGAACATCCCGAAGTGTCACCGCACTACTCTAGAAATGTTCATCTCTATGGTTTGCCCCTGCCAGCCGTCATCGTACGATACCATTCCGTGGTCTGTTCCTATTACCCGAGAATTCCTGCAGCAAAGCCTCTTCCTCCCGTATCAATACCTGGTTAATCTAGGAATGGCTGCCCAGCCTGGAGAACCTGATCTTTTTTTCTTTCTTTCTTTTTTGCCCGGGTTTATCTCCTCCTCTGCACCGCCAGCCATCCATATCAGCACCTTCTCTTTGCCCCAGCCTACGTCAGTTCCCCGGTATGCATTCTTGCATATTTTTCTCCCTGTACGGTAAATAGACGTACACATTTATAAGCGAATACAGAGAGACAGTGTAGTGTTTAAGAGCTTGGTTTCTGAGCTTAACTTGTATATCTTGATATCTTTGTGCTGTGGGTCGTTACCTACATTCTTTATGCCCCATATTACTTACCTGTAAAAGAAAAATAGTGGTGCGTATAGCACAGTTACTCTTGAGTATTGAACGATTAGTATGTGAAGAGCCCCAGGAGCACATTAGATACCAAAGTCTAATAATATACATATATGGGATTTGGGGGAGAGGAAGGGGAGATAAGTTTGTTTTGTAAACATGAGGTAATATATATACAAATTCTTGCATATAGACAGGGTCTCGTTCTGCCACCCAGGCTGGAGTGCAAAGGCGCTCACTGCCACCTCCGCTTCCACAGCTCAAGAGATCCTCCCACCTCAGTCTCCCGAGTAGCTGGGACTACAGGCAGGCCACCAAACCTGGCTAATTTTTGTATTTTTTTGTAGGGACGGGGGTCTCACTATGTTGCCTAGGCTGGTCTCACTATGTGCCCAGGATCGTGTCAAACTCCTAAGCTCATGCCATCTGCTGGTCTTGGCCCCTTAAAGTGCTGGGATTACAGATGTGAGCCACCAGGCCCGGCCATATTTTCTTTATACCTCTAGAATCCTACTAGAAAGTGTTGTGAGTCATCTGGAATGATTATTAAGAATTATTTAAAATGGCCCCACTGTGTTTTATTTTAATAGCTAATTCATTAACACTCATACTACTCCAGTTTTTATCATCATGAACAAGTTTGCAATATACATTCTTATGCACACCTGTTTTGCACAGACAATTTTATTTATAGGACATAGGTTCTCATAAGTAGTATTGCTAGATGGAAGAACATACGTATTTTTAACAATAGATGCTGTTAGTTTGCTTTCCAAAAGGCTGTAACCACCTCACATTTCAAAGAGCAACAAGTGTTACAACTTTTCTAAATTTTTGGTCAGTTTAGTGGTATCTCATTTTATTTGTGGATGTGTCTCAAATTCACATCTCCAGATTTGATTTGAATCCGTGACTGAATGTCATGATTGTTTTTCCTTCTATGTTTAGGTGCCTTAAAGGCATCTCAAACAAAACATGTTCAAAGCCAAACTTGTAATCTCTGCACCCAAATCTGATCCTCTTCCAACATCCCTTTTGTCCACTTGTCCAAATCAGAAACTTGGGCATCTCTGTTTTTTTAACCCTCACATAAAATCCATCAAACTCCTATCAGATTTATCTTCAAAATATTTATGTATTTATCTGTTTTATTGATGCATAATATTTGTACATATTTATGGGGTACAGGTGATATTTTGTTACATGCATAGAATGTGTAATGCTCAAGTCAGGGTATTTAGGATATCCATCACTACAAGCATTTATAATTTCTCTCTGTTGAGAACATTTCAAATCTCACTTCTAAGTATTTTGAAATGTATGATAAATTGTTAACTATAGTCACTGTACTCAACTAACATTATAATGTATTGCTTTAATGTAACTGTATGTTTGTATCCATTAACCAACCTCTCTTCACCCCTACACCCACATCCATCCCAGCCTCTAATAACTATCATTCTACTGTCTGCCTTCATTAGATCAACTTTATTAGTTCCCACATATGAGTATATGTGATATTTGTCTTTCTACATCTGGCTTATTTCACGTATCATAATAATCTCCAGTTCTATCCATGTTCCTGCAAGTGATATGATTTTCTTCTTTTTTAATGGCAGAATAATATTTCATTACTTAAATATACCACATTTTCTTTATTCATTCATCCACTGATGGACACGTACATTGATTTGGTATCTTTGCTATTGTGAATAATACTGCAATAAACATGGGGGTCCATGCATCTCTTTGATATACTGATTTCCTTTCCTTTGGATAAATACCCAGGAGTGGGATTGCTGGATTGATAGTTCTATTTTTAGTTTTGTGAGAAACTCCACAGTGTTTTCCATAATGGCTATACTATACAATGTACACTCCCACAAACAGTGTATGAAAGTTCCCCTTTCTCTGCATCTTCATTAGCGTCTGTTTTTTTTTTTTTTTTTTTTTTTTTGGTCTTTTGATAATAGCCATTCTGACTGAAATCATATGATATCTCATTGTAGTTTGATTTGCATTTCCCTGATGATTAGTAATGTTGAGGTGGTACACGCCTGTAGTCCCAGCTACTCAGGAGACTGAGGTGGGAGGATTGCTTGAGGCCAGGAAGTAGAGGCTTCAGTGAGCTGTGATTGTGCCAGTGCACTGCACTCCAGCCTGAGCGACAGAATGAGACCCTGTCTGAAAAAGTAAAGAAAAGAAAGACAAAAAAGAAATGGCAACCATCCCAGAATTTGGTGGCTTTCATTTTCATGAAGATTTTAGATTGTGCATCTATCTATAACTTTAAAAATATCCATAAATGAGGGGGATGTGTGTGTGTGTGTGTTTATAGATGTGTGTGTGTTTTTAAAATATTTCTTTACTAATCTTTTTTGCCTAATCCTTTACATGTTTTGTTTTGTTTTGTTTTGTTTGAGAAGGAGTCTCGCTCTGTCGCCCAGGAGTGCAGTGGCGCAATCTCGGCTCACTGCAACCTCCACCTGTTGGGTTCCAGCGATTCTCCTGCCTCAGCCTCCTGAGTAGCTGGGATTACAGGCACATGCCACCATGCCCAGCTAATTTTTGTATTTTAGTAGAGATGGGGGTTTCACCATTTTGGTCAGGCTGGTCTTGAACTCCTTCCTGACCTTGTGATCTGCCCACCTTGGACTCCCAAAGTGTCGGGATTATAGACTTGAGCCACCGCACCTGGTCGTTTTCACTACTGTACACTATTCCAGATTATAAATGTACCCCAATATATTCATCATTCTCCTATTGGTGTGAATTAAATTGTTTACAAACAGTGTTGTCAAGAACATTCTTGTGCATCTTTGGTGGATGTGTGAGAACATCACTAGTGCATTTAGCTTTTTTTAAATGACATTTACCCAGTAGTGAAATTGCTAAAGGGGTACATTTCTCTGCATTGTATTGGATGTTGTGAATATTTGACATATTTGTGGCTACCCAGAATACTTGGAGCACCCCTCCTGTAGCTGTGACTTTCCCCCGTTATAACTCCTACCTCTTTAAGGTAGGTGCTAGAAAGACCCATTTTTTAACTTCCCCTGCTGGTAGTGAGCAGGCATGTAACATAGGTTTTGCCAATAAGATGCATTCATGAAAACCTTCAATTTAGAAGACAGCACTTTGAGGAAGGGGATGCTGTGCAGAATTCTGTATATGAGAGTGGCACTATGGTCATGTTAAGAACTTTTAGAAGCAAAAGTGACCAAGATGCATGCTGTAGTTTCTTGTGTTTCGTGCTCATACTGAAAATGATGGTAATTATCCACTGTTGTGGGATTGCTTGTATGAGCAGTCTGGGAGTGAAATTTGGGCATTTTTTTCCTGACTGCATAATTCTAGTGTTTTCTCTGGCCTTTCAGGAGACTCTAAGTCAACTGATATTCTTAATAAATTCTTGTACTATTTCATCTGTAGAGTGGATTCTGATGCTTGCAACTAAGAATTCTAACGGAAACAGTTATTCTCAACCCTTCTCCTCTCATGGTACATAAGTGATAATTATATAACAAACTGGAAGCAATGTATAAAGCTGATTGTGGCTGGAAGCAACCAGAACTACAGATATTAATTTCCCATAGTCTTGCCTGGCCTCTCTCAGGAGATCTGTATCTCAACAGCACACCTGTCATACATTCATAGCCCAACTATGTGCCACAATGTGCTAGCTGGAAATCTGTGCACTGATATTGCTAAATTACTATCAGTTTATACTCCTTCTGTATAAACTGTGTGAGAGTTCTTGCTAGTCAACATCCTCTTCGACCTTTTTTGTTTGTTTGTTTGTTTTTTTGAGACAGAGTCTGGCTCTGTCGCCTATGGAGTGCAGTGGTTTCTTCAACTTTTGGTATCACTGGACTTTAAAACTTATTCCAGTCTTATTGTTATAATTTTATATATGATTTTTAAAATTTGCATTTTTCTGTTATTAGTGAGAATCTTCTAATTTGTATTTCCTTATTTGTTAATTACTGGTTTTGTATCATTGTATGCTTTCCTCTTGGACTGTTGGTCTTTTTATTACTGATTTATGAAAAGCTCTTTATACATCTTTGATACTTAGGATTCTTCACTTGCCTGGGTTGCTTTGAAGGCTGCAAGAGCATTTGTAGTAATTACACATTCATAATTTTGTATTCTATTTTTCAAAAGGGTCCTCCAGATTATACAGGATTCAGGTTCTACAAAACCTGGATCCATCTCTGACATCCCAATTGGAGGTCTATCTCTCTGTTTTGCTTATGGTATCTTCTGAGCACAGAAGATTTTATGGTTAATTTAGTTAAATTTATTTTTATTTTTATATGGATTGTAGTATTTGGATATTGTTTAAGAAAATATTTTCTAACCCTATAAGATTAAAATATGATCTTATATTTTTTCAAATTATTTAAAATTTTGTTTTTATTTATTTATTTTCTTTATTATTATTATTGTTATTATTATTATTATTATTATTATACTTTAAGTTCTAGGGTACATGTGCACAACGTGCAGGTTTGTTACATATGTATACTTGTGCCATGTTGGTGTGCTGCACCCATCAACTCGTCAGCACCCATCAACTCATCATTTACATCAGTTATAACTCCCAATGCCATCCCTCCCCTCTCCCCCTCCCCATAATAG
This sequence comes from Theropithecus gelada, assembly GCF_003255815.1. Taxonomy (NCBI): domain Eukaryota; kingdom Metazoa; phylum Chordata; class Mammalia; order Primates; family Cercopithecidae; genus Theropithecus; species Theropithecus gelada. The sequence goes on from NC_037671.1 coordinate 31,261,752, forward strand.
GCCCCGGTATGTGATGTTCCCCTTCCCGAGTCCAAGTGATCTCATTGTCCAATTCCCACCTATGAATGAGAACATGTGGTGTTTGGTTTTCTGTTCTTGCGATAGTTTGCTGAGAATGATGGCTTCCAGCTGCATCCATGTCCCTACAAAGGACACAAACTCATCCTTTTTTATGACTGCATAGTATTCCATGGTGTATATGTGCCACATTTTCTTAATCCAGTCTGTCACTGATGGACATTTGGGTTGATTCCGAGTCTTTGCTATTGTGAATAGTGCCACAATAAACATATGTGTGCATGTGTCTTTATAGCAGCATGATTTATAATCCTTTGGGTATATGCCCAGTGATGGGATTGCTGGGTCATATGGTATTTCTAGTTCTAGATCCTTGAGGAATCACCATACTGTTTTCCATAATGGTTGAACTAGTTTACAATCCCACTAACAGTGTAAAAGTGTTCCTATTTCTCCACATCCTCTCGGGCACCTGTTGTTTCCTGACTTTTTAATGATTGCCATTCTAACTGGTGTGAGATGGTATCTCATGGTGGTTTTGTGGTATCTCAATGGCCAGTGATGATGAGCATTTTTTCTTGTGTCTGTTGGCTGTATGCATGTCTTCTTTTGAGAAATGTCTGTTCATATCCTTTGCCCACTTTTTGATGGGGTTGTTTGTTTTTTTCTTGTAAATTTGTTTGAGTTCTTTCTAGATTCTGGATATTAGCCCTTTGTCAGATGAGTAGATTGCAAAAATTTTCTCCCATTCTGTAGGTTGCCTGTTCACTCTGATGGTAGTTTCTTTTGCTATGCAGAAGCTCTTTAGTTCAATTAGATCCCATTTGTCAATTTTTGCTTTTGTTACCATTGCTTTTGGTGTTTTAGACATGAAGTCCTTGCCCATGCCTATGTCCTGAATGGTATTACCTAGGTTTTCTTCTAGGGTTTTTATGGTATTAGGTCTAACATTTAAGTCTCTAATCCATCTTGAATTAATTTTCATATAAGGAGTAAGGAAAGGATCCAGTTTCAGCTTTCTACTTATGGCTAGCCAATTTTCCCAGCACCATTTATTAAATAGGGAATCCTTTCCCCATTTCTTGTTTTTCTCAGGTTTGTCAAAGATCAGATGGCTGTAGATGTGTGGTATTATTTCCGAGGACTCTGTTCTGTTCCATTGGTCTATATCTCTGTTTTGGTACCAGTACCATGCTGTTTTGATTACTGTAGCCCTGTAATATAGTTTGAAGTCAGGTAGCATGATGCCTCCAGCTTTGTTCTTTTGACTTAGGATTGTCTGGGCAGTGCAGGCTCTTTTTTGGTTCCATATGAACTTTAAAGCAGTTTTTTCCCAATTATGTGAAGAAAGTCATTGGTAGCTTGATGGGGATGGCATTGAATCTATAAATTACCTTGGGCAGTATGGCCATTTTCACGATATTGATTCTTCCTGTCCATGAGCATGGTATGTTCTTCCATTTGTTTGTGTCCTCTTTTATTTCACTGAGCAGTGGTTTGTAGCTCTCCTTGAAGAGGTCCTTTACATCCCTTGTAAGTTGGATTCCTAGGTATTTTATTCTCTTTGAAGCAATTGTGAATGGAAGTTCATTCCTGATTTGGCTCTCTGTTTGTCTGTTACTGGTGTATAAGAATGCTTGTGATTGTTGCACATTAATTTTGTATCCTGAGACTTTGATGAAGTTGCTTATCAGCTTAAGGAGATTTGGGGCTGAATTTGAATGTTGGCCTGCCTTACTAGGTTGGGGAAGGAGATGATGGGGCTTTCTAAATATACAATCATGTCATCTGCAAACAGGGACAATTTGACTTCTTCTTTTCCTAACTGAATACCCTTGATTTCTTTCTCTTGCCTGATTGCCCTAGCCAGAACTTCCAACACTATGTTGAATAGGAGTGGTGAGAGAGGGCATCCCTGTCTTGTGCCAGTTTTCAAAGGGAATGCTTCCAGTTTTTGCCCATTCAGTATGATATTGGCTGTGGGTTTGTCATAAATAGCTCTTATTATTTTGAGATACATCCCATCAATACCAAATTTACTGAGATTTTTTAGCATGAAGGGCTGTTGAATTTTCTCAAAGGCCTTTTCTGCATCTATTGAGATAATCATGTGGTTTTTGCCTTTGGTTCTGTTTATATGCTGGATTGCATTTATTGATTTGCATATGTTGAACCAGCCTTGCAGCCCAGGGATGAAGCCCACTTGATCATGGTGGATAAGCTTTTTGATGCTGCTGGATTCGGTTTGCCAGCATTTTATTGAGGATTTTTGCATCAATGTTTATCAGGGATATCGGTCTAAAATTCTTTTTTTGTTGTGTCTCTGCCAGGCTTTGGTATCAGGATGATGTTGGCCTCATAAAATGAGTTAGGGAGGATTCCCTCTTTTTCTATTGATTGGAATAGTTTCAGAAGGAATGGTACCAGCTCCTCCTTGTACCTCTGGTAGAATTCAGCTGTGAATCCGTCTGGTCCTGGACTTTTTTTTGGTTGGTAGGCTATTAATTATTGCCTCAATTTCAGAGCCTGCTATTGGTCTATTCAGGGATTCAACTCCTTCCTGGTTTAGTCTTGGGAGAGTGTAAGGGTCCAGGAAATTATCCATTTCTTCTAGATTTTCTAGTTTATTTGCGTAGAGGTGTTTATATTATTCTCTGATGGTAGTCTGTATTTCTGTGGGGTCGGTGGTGATCTCCCCTTTATCATTTTTTATTGTGTCTATTTGAATCTTCTCTCTTTTCTTCCTTATTAGTCTTGCTAGCGGTCTATCACTTTTGTTGATCTTTTCAAAAAACCAACTCCTGGATTCATTGATTTTTTGGAGGGTTTTTTGTGTCTCTATTTCCTTCAGTTCTGCTCTAATCTTAGTTATTTCTTGCCTTCTGCTACCTTTTGAATGTGTTTGCTCTTGTTTCTCTAGTTCTTTTAATTGTGATGTTAGAGTGTCAATTTTAGATCTTTCCAGCTTTCTCCTGTGGGCATTTAGTCCTATAAATTTCCCTCTACACACTGCTTTAAATGTGTCCGAGATTCTGGTATGTTGTATCTTTGTTCTCATTGGTTTCAAAGAACATCTTTATTTCTGCCTTCATTTCGTTATGTACCCAGTAGTCATTCAGGAGCAGGTTGTTCAGTTTCCATGTAGTTGAGCGGTTTTGATTGAGTTTCTTAGTCCTGAGTTCTAGTTTGATTGCACTGTGGTCTGACAGACAGTTTGTTATAATTTCTGTTCTTGTACATTTGCTGAGGAGTACTTTACTTACAATTATGTGGTGCTGAGAAGAATGTATATTCTGTTGATTTGGGGTGGAGAGTTCTGTAGATGTCTATTAGGTCTGCTTGGTACAGAGTTGAATTCAATTCCTAGATGTCCTTGTTAACTTTCTGTCTCGTTGATCTGTCTAATGTTGACAGTGGGATGTTGAAGTCTCCCATTATTATTGTATGGGAGTCTAAGTCTCTTTGTAAGTCTCTAAGGACTTGCTTTATGAATCTGGGTGCTCCTGTGTTGGGTGCATATATATTTAGGATAGTTAGCTCTTCCTGATTAATTGATCCCTTTACCATTATGTAATGGCCTTTTTTGTCTCTTTTGATCTGCGATGGTTTAAAGTCTGTTTTATCAGAGACTAGGATTGCAACCCCTGCTTTTTTTGTTCTCCATTTGCTTGGCAGATCTTCCTCCATCCCTTTATTTTGAGCCTATGTGTGTCTCTGCATGTGAGATGGGTCTCCTGAATACAGCAAACTGATGGGTCTTGACTCTTTATCCAATTTGCCAGTCTGTGTCTTTTAATTGGACCATTTAGTCCGTTTACATTTAAGGTTAATATTGTTATGTGTGAACTTGATCCTGTCATTGTGATATTAGCTGGTTATTTTGCTCGTTAGTTGATGCAGTTTCTTCCTAGCATTGATGGTCTTTACATTTTGGCATGTTTTTGCAATGGCTTGTACCAGTTGTTCCTTTCCATGTTTAGTGCTTCCTTCAGGGTCTCTTGTAGGGCAGGCATGGTGGTAACAAAATTTCTAAGCATTTGCTTGTCTGTAAAGGATTTTATTTCTCCTTCATTTATGAAACTTAGTTTGACTGGATATGAAATTCTGGGTTGAAAATTCTTTTCTTTAAGAATGTTGAATATTGGCCCCCATTCTCTTCTGGCTTGTAGAGTTTCTGCCGAGAGATCTGCTGTTAGTCTGATGGGCTTCCCTTTGTAGGTAACCCGACCTTTCTCTCTGGCTGCCCTTAACAGTTTTTCCTTCATTTCAACTTTGGCAAATCTGACAATTATGTGTCTTGGAGTTGCTCTTCTTGAGGAGTATCTTTGTGGCATTCTATGTATTTCCTGAATTTGAATGTTGGCCTGCCTTACTAGGTTGGGGAAGTTCTCCTGGATGGTATCCTGAAGAATGTTTTCCAACTTGGTTCCATTTTCCCCCTCACTTTCAGGCACCCCAATCAGACGTAGATTTGGTCTTTTCACATAATCCCATACTTCTTGAAGGCTTTGTTCATTTTTTTTTCCTCTTTCTTCTTTAGACTTCTCTTCTCACTTCATTTCATTCATTTGATCCTCAATCACTGATACTCTTTCTTCCAGTTGATCGAGTCAGTTACTGAAGCTTATGCATTTGTCACGTATTTCTCGTGTCATGGTTTTTATCTCTGTTAGTTTGTTTATGGCCTTCTCTGCATTGATTATTCTAGTTATCCATTCTTCCATTCTTTTTTTAAGATTTTTAGTTTCTTTGTGCTGTGTACGTAATTCCTCCTTTAGCTCTGAGAAGTTTGATGGACTGAAGCCTTCTTCTCTCAACTCGTCAAAGTCATTCTCCGTCCAACTTTGATCCATTGCTGGCAATGAGCTGCGTTCCTTTTGAGGGGGAAATGTGCTCTTATTTTTTGAATTTCCAGCTTTTCTGCCTTGCTTTTTCCCCATCTTTGTGGTTTTATCTGCCTTTGGTCTTTGATGATGGTGATGTACTGATGGGGTTTTGGTGTGGGTGTCCTTTCTGTTTGTTAGTTTTCCTTCTAACAGTCAGGACCCTCAGCTGTAGGTCTGTTGGAGATTGCTTGAGGTCCACTCCAGGCCCTGTTTGCCTGGGTATCAGCAGCAGAGGCTGCAGAAGATAGAATATTGCAGAACAGAGAGTGTTCCTGTCTGATTCTTGCTCTGCAAGCTTCATCTCAGGGGTGTACCCCTCTGTGTGAGGTGTCGGTCTGCACCTAGTGGGGGATGTCTCCCAGTTAGGCTACTCAGGGGTCAGGGACCCACTTGAGCAGGCAGTCTGTCTGTTCTCAGATCTCAACCTCCGTGTTGGGAGATCCACTGCTCTCTTCAAAGCTGTCAGACAGGGTCATTTGTGTCTGAGAGGTTTCTGCTGCTTTTTATTTAGCTACGCCCTGTCCCCAGAGGTGGAGTCTAGAGAGACAGGCAGGCCTCCTTGAGCTGCTGTGGGCTCCACCCAGTTCGACCTTCCAGGCGGCTTTGTTTACCTACTTAAGCCTCAGCAATGGTGGGCGCCCCTCCCCCAGCCTCGCTGCTGCCTTGCAGTTAGATAGCAGACTGCTGTGCTAGCAGTGAGGGAGGCTCCGTGGGCCTGGGACCCTCCCGGCGAGGCGTGGAATATAATCTCCTGGTGTGCCATTTGCGAAGACCCTTGGTAAAGCCCAGTATTAGGGTGGGAGTTACCCAATTTTCTAGGTGTTGTGTGTCTCAGTTCCCCTGGCTAGGAGAAGGGATTCCCTTCCCCCTTGCACTTCCCGGGTGAGGCAATGCCTCGCCATGCTTCAGCTCTCGCTGGTTGGGCTGCACCAGCTGACCAGCACTGATTGTCTGGCACTCCTTAGTGAGATGAACCCAGTACCTCAGTTGAAAATGCAGAAATCACCCGTCTTCTGTGTTGCTGGCACTGGGAGCTAGAGATTGGAGCTGTTCCTATTTGGCCATCTTGCTCCAGGTCCCAAAATTTTGTTTTTATAAACTAATATCTTATATTTAGGATACATTTGGGAGGGGTATGGTATGAGTCAGTGATTCAGTTTTATTTGCATTTTTCTGCATGAATACTCAATTGTCTCACATTTGTTATTGAATAATTCGTTTTTCTTCACTAATCCTCAGGCCCATTTATTTACAAATAAAAGTATTTTTCCTCTTGGTTCTTTGTTCTATTCTGTTTGTCTAGTTGTCCATCTATGACTACAGTTGAACAAGGGTATATCAAGAGGCAACTAAGTGAACCATCTGAGCTTCATATGTATTCCACCCTGACCTCACTATGTAAAAACAGCTCTACCTTCTCTTGTCTTCTGATCCCTGGACACAAGGATCTCAAAATGCCTAGGTGGCAGTTGTAGCTTTTACTTCAATGGGCTTCTTGCTATACTCCCTGGCAAGAGTGGACTGCCTTTGAGACTAGAAGTCTAACTTTGCCAAACTCAGAATTGTGGGGATAGGAAGCACAAATCCCCAAGTGGTCCTCTGGAAGTAATGATTAATGGGGCCACTCTTGCTTCCACATTTTGGTTCCTGGACTCACATTTTCTTCCTATTGGAGACACAGCACCATTTAGGAGCTCTAATTCAGTAGTACATACATTGCATCCTGGAGAATGCCATATTACCTCTGAGCTGGTGCTGCAGCTGTGCCTTCAGCAAGCCTGTTCAACTCTCTGTCAGACCAGGTGCTTCTAGATAATGTGGTTTGGAATCGGACCAGTGAGTCCCATCATTATGGGCTTACTGGAAGTGGGTCTCCTCGCCAGTTTGTATGGTCACACACTAGCTTTTGTGAGATTTCATGCATATGAACCCAAATATCCCTAAATAGTAGCCCTGACTGGGGCTATATAACAAGAATGTTAAACCCGTACCAGGAATAGGTATCTATTCCTGTGAGATTAATCCCTGGCCTGCCTATGGTAGAATGGGTCTATTATTATCAACCTGCCAAGTGGCTGGTTGGTTTCCTTGAGGAATAGAGCCATTGAAAGTCTTAGCATTGGTATCTGTTGCTGGCACTTTGGACCTTTACAGGCAGCACCTGTTATTTTTGCTTCAGTAAATGGGAGTTTATTCTGTTGCACTCTTGTGTAGTCTTTATCTCTGCCACCTTGGCCACTCCATTCACATGCTCATTATGCTAGTTATGTGTCTGCTGGTTGTTATGATAATTGCAGTCCCTTCCTTGATTGCTGGTGTTTAAGCTCTACCTTCTTACTTCACATCCCCATTGCCAGCCAATGGGGAGTTCTAGAACAAAGGTTTCTCACTAAAGAAATCCCAGGTATGTGAAAAATTGGCAGGCCCTGGTATCTCCACCATCTTCAATCTTTAGAGCTCCCTGGCATGAGGTTGGCCTCAGTTAGAATGCTGTAGCAGATCTCAAAGGTTGTTACAGTTAGAGACTGTTAGGTGACACACTCTAACTAAAGGAAGATCTGAGCTATACACCATTACAGGGGCAGCTAAATTGTGAGTGTTGACTTCAGCAGTGAATTGGCCAGACCAATTAACCAAGCAGTGCTGGACAGGTGCTGGCAGACCTTATGGTCTATGATTATAGCATACCTTGGAGGCTTACAGGCAGCCACATGGCGGTCTAAGTCCATGATGCCAAGAAGGACACATTCAGTACAGGCTAGCCAGTGAACTACATAGGCCTGGGCCATACAGGCTATTTAAATGATGTTCTTGTTGGGACTCCCTAAATTGAATAGCATTTGAGGTACTGTTGTGGTGGTGAAACAGAGATCTAAGAAGGAAAGACTGGTGAGAAAGAAATGCATAGGACTATGAAGTTGGGAATCTAGTTGAGAGACCAGAATAATAGCAATATTTCCCAACAATGTGAACATGTAGAAGGTCAAGAGGACACAGTAGAGAAGAAAATCCAGCCACGGATATTTGATAAATCCCATAAGAATGAAATCCTCTGGGAAACTTTCATTCAAGTGCTTCACTGAATTTTGATGACACCAACCTGCTAAAAAAAAACAAGTAAGATAAGAGTGATTGTTTAAAAGTTCTGAGTTGGTAGAAGTTCTGAAGACAGAACTTTTTCTAGGAAAAAATAGTTTTAGTAGGGAGAGATGGGACACACCCTCAATAGAAATCATAACAATAATAGTGAATAATGAATGAATGAATGTAATAATTATTATAATTAACATTATGAGGTAATATTTGAAAAGCTCTTTCAGTAAAGAAAGTGATTTCACATTTTTCCCCCAACTCAAAATTATGTGTGATAGGTTAGTAGACTTTAGTTGTTATGGTTTTTATGTCTGACTAAAGAAACCAGTGAAAAGTGGGCTGCAAATTCTCCCAGATGCCTGGCACTTACTATGTTACAGTAAACATCATTGAACTTGTTTTCTCATTTTCAAAGAACTGATTATGATACATGTTTGTCAGGATTGTTGGGTCAATTAAATAAGATTGACCTGGAATATGGTAGATGTTCAATAATGCTAACTCTTCCTTTCCCTGAAATAAGAGGGTAAGTGAATGTTCATGAATAGGTACAAAAATGTTGATGTATGTATAGATGGACATCCCTCTCAATTCAGGTCTGTGTGTAACACTGTACTTAAAGCTGGAGTTCTGCAAATATGATTCACTTGCTTCAAAATCACTTGGAGTGCATATTAAAAATTCACATTTCTGGGCCCTTAACAAAACAAGAATTAAAACCTCTGGGGGTAAACCTCAAGAAACTGTTTTTAACTCATTCACTAGGTGACTCAAACATACATTTAAGCTAGAGAATCACTGCATTACAGCATCATACTGTTTTTTAAATTGTAGAACTAAAGTTCGATTCCCAGTGGGGCCAATTATTTATTTCCTTAAGGACTAAAACTCTTTTTTGAAGACTAAAGGCATATAAGCAAATATAAATTACTATTGTTACAATTAAGTAATATTTAGAAAATCATTTGTAAAATAGATAAAATGCTGGGTTCCCTAGAATCAACAATAAATTCTATCAAAGTTCAAAAAATGCCTTTAAGGATTGATAACATTTTTGTTGCCCTCCCGGCCAGAAAAAGAGAGGACAAGGAAGAGCTTCAGCAAAGATGTCACAAAGAAAGGTCTTGGAAAACCAAGGATACTCATCTGTCTGAGGCTGGAGGGTTTCTGATGGAAAGTGATGGATGATAAATTGCAGAATGAGTAAAGAAAAGCTGAAAGGTCATACTGAAGAATTTGAATAAACTTTATGAGTCCTTGTGCAAAGTATTATGTCTACATTTTATATTTATGTGGATAAAGTAATAATAGTATTAAGAACCACTACTTATTTAGAGTCTATTATGTGCTACATATTTGGCAGATATTTTCTATTTTTAAAGTTAGTCTGCAAAATATCTCATTATCTATTTACTAAATCACCCAGCTAGAAAGTAGTTACATCTAGTGTTTAGTAGAGATGGAACCCAATGTATGTGTGGTATCAAAGACTATGCACTTTCAATTTGGTAAGTAGAAATCACATATATGTACTGGTTTCCACACTGGACAATCAGTTCCATGGTTAAAGATAGGATATTCGTTTTGAGAAATTCTAGTTAAGTACTCAGTCCTTCAGAATGTTTTCTACTACAATACAAAATCAAATAATAAAAATTGAGTAGAGTTGGAAAAAGCTTTTGATAGAAATAAAAAATAAGCTTTTCAACATTATAGGATGAAAATTAAATAACTCAGCAAATTTCATCTTTTGCTTTGGCACCCAAAATGGCCAAGAACTAAACTCAAATTCAAGTACTCTCTTGGACCTATGTTTGATGTTATCATGGTTTACCCATCTATCATACAGCTCTTGTTTTCATGTTTCTAATAGCTCCTTTTGTAACAATCAGGCAAGACTAGGTTATGCTGAGGTAACAAGTTAACTCAAATTCTGTGTGGCTTAAAACCACGAAGATTTGTTTTTTGCTCATGCCACATATCCACTGAGAGTTGGCTGGGGCCCCTGGTCAACATCATTCTCACTCTGAGATCACTGTGATGGAGCAGCTTTTCTGGAAACATCGCTGACCCCCATAGCAGAACAAAAGAGAACTCTGGAGTATTTCATATTGGCAATTAAATACCTGCAGAATGGAAGTAGTAGACATTCTTTCATTCACAACTCATTGCCAGAATTAGTCACATGGGCTCTCTCAAATACAACGGGGACAGAAAGTGCACTACTACCATGAGCCCGGAAGGCTGGTAGACAGAGGTATTTGCTGAACAACACTACAACTATTATATATTGTTTATGTAATTTTATTGTCTGAATTTTTTTTTGTAATTAGTCAGAAATAATTCAAAAGTGAAAATTGGGGGGGGACCCTCTTTTTCAGCTTTGAGGATTAAAACAGTCCTAGGATTGAAGTCCATTATTTCATGTTTGCAAGGAAAGAAATTGCACTCATACACTATAGGACCAAATTATTAAATTGTCTCTCTTACATCACTAGTATACATACATCTGTCAATATATAACACCTTTTCTTTTTCTATCCATGCCACTTATATGAAGCATTTAGAGGGAATCAGCTTGATATTCTTAACATAACCATAAAGTTTTTGTTTGTTTTAAAAGATGTATTAATTTATTTAATAGTTAGTTAAAAGGTCAAACTGTGTAATAGGTGTTAAGGATTAGAAGCCCACTATCTCAGGGAGACTGATATGTAAACGGATAATTGCACTCCAGTAGTGTAAAGAGCTATAGTGGAATAATATGTAAAGGAGAATGACAGTAAACTAAAAAGGCACCTTGACTACATGTGATTTATTTGTTGTTTATTCACTTAACACACACTGTGATAAGTGTTGAAGATACAGTGGTGAAAAGAATATTTATAATCACTGCAATCATGGAATTGCACTAGGAAATGTAGGCACTAAATAAATACTAAAAATAGGCTTTGTACAGGTGTCTCACACCTGTAATCCCAGCACTTTGGGAAGTCGAGGTGGGAGTTTGAGACCAGCCTGGACAACATAGCAAAATCCCTGTCTCAAAAAGAAATAAAAAATAATAATAAATACACACTAAATATAAAAGTAACAAATTCTATGACTGATGAAATACAGAGTGCTATGGAAGCAGTCATATTTCAGAAAAGACCTGCAATATGCCAGGGCTTCCTATGTTCTGGGAATACAATAAACAAGACCAGGTTCCTATCCTCAGAGATACTTTGCTGAGAGAAGTTTTCCTGGGAAAAATATCATTTATCTAATACTAAAGAATATTAAGGCAGTAAGTACACAACAACAGGGTGAAGAGAGTTAAAAACAGAAAAATAGCATATGTGAAGGTCTGAAGGTGGAATGCTATGTCTGGTTAAAGTAACTGCTATGAGTTTGTGACCTCGTTTCAGAGACTTGACTGTATCAAGCAGGAGAGGAGCTCAGAATAAATGATTTGAAGAGGAAACACCATAGAAACTAACTCTGGAAGACAAGCAGATTTCTTCTGTGGTACTTGGAATGAGTGATATGATTGTCCACATTAAGATAGTAGAAAATAATCTTGCCTTTTAAAAACATACACTTAAATATGTCAATTAGGAAGTAAGAGTACTTCAGTTAAATATAAAATAGTGGAAGATTTGTGGCAAGAAGATTGCTGTAACATATGTGCTGAGTCTTTCTGAATCACTCCATTAAAAAGGCATAACAATTAGGATAAAAAACCAAATGAACAAAAACCCATCAGCAATATCATCAACAAAATGAGGTAATTAAGTATTCTCACAAACTCTCAAATATGACTGAGTAGGAACTACTCAACAACAGATGCAAGGTACAACAAGTGTAAGAGAGGAAATGAGGAGAAAGAAAATGAACTTCTGATGGCCCTCAGAACTGGAAAATCCAGAAATTAGTAATGGGCATTCGCCTACTAAAAGGAGGAGAGGGCTCCACCTGAGAATAGAAGCTCAGCAAATTGATCTAATGACAGTGGCTAAAAGGGAGAGTTTTTACAGGTTCTTTTTCATAAGTAAGTGCAAGGAGACCAGAGGAAGGCCAGATATACTGAGGTTGTCTGGGCCCTGTGAACCCTTGAAATGAAGGAACTTTCTATAATAAAAACCCACACCATGACAGGGTGCAAGGGTTCATGCCTGTAATCCCAGCACTTTGGGAGGCTGAGGTTGGCAGATCACTTGAGGCAGGAGTTCTAGACCAGCCTGGCCAACATGGCGAAACCCCGTCTCTACTAAAATACAAAAATTAGCCAGGAGTGGTGGCCCACACTTGTAATCCCAGGTAAGCAGGAGAAGCGCTTGAACCAGAGAGGCTGAGGCTTCAGTGAGCCGAGATAGTGCCATTGCACTCCAGCCTGGGCAACAGAGAGAGGCTCTATCTCAAAAAACAAAACAATCCCACATTCACATTAAACAACTAAGAACAAAGAAAAAAGAAGTGAAAGTAGACCTAAACAAATGGATATTCGTTCTATGTTCTTGGATTGGTCATCATAAATATATCACTTTTCTTTATAAATTTATATAAATTATATTACATTTATAAATTTAATCCAAAATCAGTAACTAAAAAGTACTGCTCATTTAGTCGCAGAAACGTAAAGAGGGCCCAACAATCTTCTAGAGTTGGGGAGTTAGCATTCAAGGAAGCCAAAGTAACTAAAATTCACAGGCAAAGTACGAAGGGGAAGAGGGCTACTGACAGGGAGAGTTCTGAAGATCTGCAGAGGGTTCTTTGGCAATTAGAAAGACTTTTAGTTGGGTTCTGTGTCCCTTGACATACCATCATCATCATGTTGTTTTTCAGCACTTTCATAGTTTCTGGCACTACAAGATTATCTAGGCTTATCTTGTATATTTCCTCCCCAGTCCTACCATTCACCACTTCTCCAAGGAGCCCTGGTTCCTTTTATTGGAAAATTATTTTAGAAACCAAGATCTGGGCACTAGGTGTCCTTATTGCTAATGGGATATTGTTGCCTTTAGGCCCTCTCAACTGACAGACCAACAAAATACATGCTTGTGTGTTTTATGTGTACATAATATATATACATATTATATACATACAAATATCTATAAATCTATATATCTGTTTGTATCTATATTAAGCTAAATTTGAGTTCATACTGATATTTCCAATTCTAATCCATTACCACCTGGATCATTCCAGCCTTCTTCCCTTGCTTGTCTATAATTCACTCCCAAAGTGAGAAGCCTGGCTCTCACTATCTAGCATTCATTTATTTAATTGTTCAATTCCAGTATCCATGTAGAGGGGTTTCAGAATTGTTAATCCATACTTTCCTGGTAAATGACTTAATCAACTAGAGTACAATGTTATGTACAGTTCTTTTTTACTTTAGTCTTGCAGACTCTACTAATTTCCAAAGTTACTTAGTTCAGCAGCTTTCCACTCTACTTCCTTCAATGAAGTTGTTTTATAGATTTGAAACACAGTTATATTCTTTTGTCACAGTACAAGTTCCATTCTGGGATGCTGATAGGAGAATCTTTTTAATAGGTGATGTATAAGCAAACCGTTTGCTACCAAGGTCTATTATTTTGGTTACTTTTTCAGCAAGTTCCAGCATATATCTAGTTTTGGGGCAAATAATTTGTGATTATTAGTAAGTTTTGAAGTATTGAGACTATTGTATGCAGCTTTTTAAATATGTTAGGTCAACTATTCCATTTTATGTAAACATCGTTATAACTGTATAAGAAAACAGTTGTGGCCGGGTGCAGTGGTTCATGCCTGTAATCCCAGCACTTTGGGAGGCCAAGGCGGGTGGATCACAAGGTCAGGAGATGGAGACCATCCTGGCTAACACGGTGAAACCCCGTCTCCACCAAAAAAAAAAAAAAAAAAAGTACAAAAAAAAAGAAAGCAAACAGTTGCAAAATCATGTGTGGATTGCCTACTGTGTTTTTGGATAAATAAAAACTATGAAAGTGGTCACTATGATCACACTCAGCCAGAATCTATTACATTTTGATGTGCTACAATTATTTTCTGAATACACAGTGTTCCACTGTCAATGGTAGTTGTTTGATGTTTTCTTCATTGTTTTTGTATTCTATGAATAATTTACTAACCAGATGCAGTCTTTTGACAGCAGTTTGAGATTCAGAAATTTCACAAAGAGCAAATAAAACAGAAGCATAATTCTATCTATTAAACAGATATATTGCTAAACTTAGAAATGCTTTAAGGTGTTTCTAAATATCCAAATACTTGGTGGCCATAATCAAAAGCACACTGACTGTACCAAAATGAATATTTATTGAACAAATTTTTTGTGCTTAGGATAATTTAATTCAGAGAAGAGCTTTTAGGTATGGAATTTAATCATGATGATCCTGATTTTTATTATTGTGTAAATTTCTATATGTTTGCTACCTCAACTAGAATATATGAGGCCAACATTTTCATGCACTCTTTCTTAAATATTTTATTTAACTGTTGATCTATTTCCCTAATTATTTTAAAATTCTGTATTGCTTCTGTACATGTATGAATAGAAAAAAAGGATAGATTTTGTTTACTTGCTAGTAGACGTTAGTAAATTGTTAAGCTTTGGGATTTCTATCATAAAATGAAATAAGAGGCCGGGCGCGGTGGCTCAAGCCTGTAATCCCAGCACTTTGGGAGGCCGAGACGGGTGGATCACGAGGTCAGGAGATCAAGACCATCCTGGCGAACACGGTGAAACCCCGTCTCTACTAAAAAATACAAAAAACTAGCCGGGCGAGATGGCGGGCGCCTGTAGTCCCAGCTACTCGGGAGGCTGAGGCAGGAGAATGGCGTGAACCCGGGAGGCGGAGCTTGCAGTGAGCTGAGATCCGGCCACTGCACTCCAGCCTGGGCGGCAGAGCAAGACTCCGTCTCAAAAAAAAAAAAAAATGAAATAAGATCTTAAAGTGTGGTTTGAAGAACTAAACACTTGGCCCCAAAAATGTTTGTTCAAATAATAATAATGCTGACCCTTACTGAAAGCATTTTTGTTAAACAGTAATTTATTTGTATTTATTCTTGAAAACGTTCTTATAGCAATTCCATTATCATTAAAGAAACAAGGGAAGTGAAGCCCAGTGAAGTTATGTAGTTTGCCTAAACTACATAGTTATTAAAGAGGACAGCTGAGGGTTGTACCCAGGCATTCTGATGTGACTTCGAATGGATCCCTGTCCAGGGTCGGAATCTAACGAGGGGCAGCATGTAATAGGGTGCAGCAAAGGTAAAGCTGAAAGTCAATTAACTATTTAAGGATGTTACCTAGGGTTGTTAGAATAACATGGCGATGAGAGTCATCCTGTGATCACTTCTCATAAAAGATAAAGGAAAACAAAAAATAGATCCGCTAGTGGCTTATAAGAAGGGCAGAGAAATCTTTTTGGTTTCTACTCATACACTCCTCATCTTCTTTGTTTGCTTAATTTTTCTCCATAGAATTCACCACAATCTGACATAATATTTATGTTATGTTTTTATCTATTCATTATCTTCCATACTCTTCTAGAAGATAAGGTCCATGAGGGTAAGAATTTGTTGGGGTGGAGGGATGGTGAGGGGTTGGCATTTATTAAACTGTCCTACCCCTGGCCTTGGAGCAGTACCTTGCACATACAAGGCAGTCAATACATCTGTGTTGAATTAATGGCCAAAATAATGAGATATGCAAACACATGCAAATGAAACTAATCCCGTAAGGTTGGCCCTTATTAGCTTTGGATGTTTGAAAATTTTCCTTAATTTGCTCTATTCCTTCAGCACTTTTGTTCCAGCCCCAGAGATGCACCAGCCTCTGGCAAATACAGCTTCTAACTGGCCATCACTAGAAAGTGTTCCTAGTTCATTTTATAAGAGGGTTAGCAGGGCTTTAAAAATTATTTTCCTCCTGTTCTCTTCAAAAGGCAAGTAGGACCCTGCAACTATGCTAATTTCCCATCTGTTTTATGATAGACTTACTACTTTATGGTAGTATATTAATTTATATGAACTCTTCTGAAATCAGCTATAGAGTTGGACGTTACTGGATTCTAGAGATGAGACAATCTACATCTATATAGGTTTTGAATCTGTGCATACACAGAGAAACTCAATAAATATTTGTTGGAAAAAAAGATCTGCCGGAATTTAATTCAAAACTTCACAAGGTTCTCATTTTCTTCTTTGAGCTTGGGAATTTTGCCTTCACATAATCCATAATTGATTGCACTAGAGCTGGCAGTACGTTGAGTACAGTGGAGAATTCAGGTACAGTACAGGTTAACGAAGAACTGGCTTTCTAGTGAAAATCAAAACTGTAAGGCCCTACTGGGATTCGAACCCAGGATCTCCTGTTTACAAGACAGGCGCTTTAACCAACTAAGCCATAGAGCCCACAGGTGCAAGCAACTTGCCTATAGAATCTATTCCTGCCTTTAAGTAAAATATTCTTGGCGTAACGTCTCTACGCTCTACCACAGCTTGCGGTGAGAAAAGGGGCAAACTCCAAAAATACGTTTTGCTTACTTAGATGCACTGCGGAACTAACACAAAAGAAAAAGTTTTCGGGCAGCTTAAATATTGGAACCGTTCATGCTTCAATTAGTCCAAGGATAACTACACGTAAAAGTCAAGGCTACTCACTTTTTCCAAATGTGATAAAGTTTCCTAAAATTAAATTTTGCAGGTACTACTTTTTATCATTTTAATGATTGGTCTTTCGAGTGTCCTAAGGGGAATCTCTAACAAAGGAACTCCACAAGAGACTCGTAGACTACCTAGTTGGGCATATGGTGTTCTGACAGTCATTTGCACTCAGGAGGCAGCTATTTGGAGGGCAGAGGACCGGAGCGTCAACCCCTTCCCAATGTGAGCATCACTCTAGAGATTGTCTTCAGGGCTTATTTTTCTTTAGACTTGATCTCAGCTCGCTCTTACAACCAGTCAGGTTCTATTTTATAATATCTTAGTTCTCTGGGCTGCACTTGGCAAGACAGGGGAGTCAGTCTGAATGTGTCTCTGGGTTAGCAAAGGTTAATACATTTAAGGCTGATTAAAGGAAACATCTGAACGTTCTCTGGAATCTCAATCTTTTTTCCAAAATGAATTATTTGAGCAATTAATTCTGAAGTTTCTACCATGATTTATAATTATAGAGCTCAGGGTGAAAATCAGAAATCACCTTCATTTCTTTGCCACAAAAGCAATAAGGAATATTATCCTGGGATTTTCATTGGAATTCCTTTGGATCGCTAGATAAATTTTAGGGAGAACTGGTAAACTTCTAATCCATACATATGGCATAACACTCCATTTATTCTTTTATTAAATTTATTCCTATAAATTTGATGTTTACGTTATCATAATTTATACTTTAAAATTTTTATTTCTACTTTTTTTTTTTTTTTTTTTTTGAGACAAGGTCTCACTCTGTCACCCAGGCTGGAGTGCAATGGTGCGATCTTGGCTCACTACAACCTCCGCCTCCCAGGTTCAAACGATTCTCGTGCCTCAGCCTCCCGAGTAGCTGGGATTACGGGGTCATGCCACCACGCCCAGCTAAATTTGTTGTAGTTTTTGGTAGAGACGGAGTTTCACCATGTTGGCCAGGCCGGTCTCGAACTCCTGACCTCAAGTGATCTGCCCGCGTTGGTCTCCCACAGTGTTAGGATTACAGGCGTGAGCCACCGCGCCCAGTTTACAACTGGTGTTTAAAAGTATAATTTATTTTTATACTTACCCTGTATAAAGACACCTTATTAAATTTAATTATTAATTCTAATAGTTTGTAGATTATTTTGAATCTTCCACAGACACAATTTTAATAAAGGATTAAATTTATGGGACAGATTTTAAAAATAAAGGAATTCATTTTCATTTCTTTCTGTTGCCTGAAATGAGGTTGACAGGAGACACAATAGAATCTGTTGTCACCAGTCAGTGCAACTAATTTAATAATAAAAGCTTAAAATAGCTACAACTTTGTATTACTTTTAGAAAATTAAAAATAACAAACATTTATATTTATAAAAACATTAACAGGGATTGGTAATATGTTTGAGGCTAATTCTGCTGCTTCATAAATAGAATAGTAAACAACAGACACACTGACTTCCCACACTTGAATCTTCTGTCAATATATGCCTTGGTAAATGACATGCTCAGGAATTATGAGAGAGTGAATAAACCACTGTTAGGCCTCCCATATATATATATATATATTTTTTTTTCCAATGGGAGCACCCAAAAGTTGAGGGAAAAAATGGGGTTTTTTTTGGTAATTATTGGCAACTCAAACCAAAAGAAATAGACAGATTATTCAAAACATATGTTGTGCTAATTGGACAGCCACTTAGGAAAAGAAAAGCTTCAAGCTATGAAACTAAAATAAATTCCAAATACAGGCAAATTGTAAACGTAAAGAATGAAAAAAAAACCCACCATTATAATTACTAGAAATGCCAAGACAGAAATTTTATATAACTTTGGTACAGAAAACTAATTTTTTACACAAAACTCAGAGACAATAAGAGTTTAACATAATTCACTGCGTTAAACAACATTTTAAAAATTCCACTGGGATGTACCTCATCCCCTCAAAAAAGGCATAAACAAAGTGACAAAACATCAAGTAAAACTGGCGGGAAAATATTTGTAACTTATGTTTTAAAGAGTTAATTTTCTTCATTTCTATCTGTTGCCTGAGATAAGGTTGACAGCAGACACAACATAATCTGTTGTCGCCAGTTGGTGTAACCTATTTAATACTAAAAGCAGTATAGAGGTAAGAAGTAAAGGAAGTTTAAAAATGAAACTATAGAAATACAGTGAGGTAATGTCTTTAACCTATCAGATTGGCAAACAACAGCAAAACAAAAACAGTTGTTTGTGGTAGTGCTGCCGAACAGCACTTAAAGATGTTGAATTAGTTTTCTGTAGCTTCTGTAACAAATCACAGTACCACAAACTTGGTGGCCTAAAATAAGTGACTTCTTTTCTCACATTTCTGGAGGCCAAAAGTCCAAAATCAGTATCACCGGTCTGAAATCAAGGTGTTGGCAGGGCTGTGCTCCCTCCAGAGGCTCTAGGGAAGAATATGTCCTTGCCTTTTCCCAGCCTCTGATGACTGCCCACATTACTTGGCTTGTGGTGGCATCACTCCTATCTGTGTCCCTGTGGTCACATTGCCTTCTCCTATTCTGTCACTGTATAATTTCCCTGTGCCTCTCTCTATTAAAGGCATTTGTGATGGTATTTGAGCTCCACTTGGATAATCCAGGATAATTTCCTTATCTTTAACGTATTCTCCAAAGACCCCATTTTTGGGGTTCTGTGCAAAATAAGGTAATATTCAGAGATTCTAGGAATTAGAATGTGGATATCATATCTTTTGGGGCATTTTTCATTCAGTCACAGGCATTGACATCCTTATTCCTCCATCTACAAACTATGTGATTTAGATGACCATGGTTATGTGATTAATTGGTTACAACTCCAATTTTCTTTTCTGTAAAATGTGGACTATATGAACTTCCTTATATATTATTGAGATTATTATATGACTCAATATATGTTAAGAATTTATGACAATATCTGGGGCTTAGTTGGAGCTAAATGACTGATAATTGTCATTATTACAATGTTCTGTGCTGGTCATGGTGTTGAGGAAACAGGTTCTTTCTGGGTCCTACAGGAGAATAAATTTGTAATATTTAGGGAAGGAGAATGAGGCAAGAGCCACCAAAATCATCATCACACACATATGTTTTGATTTAGCAATTGCACTCTTAGAAAGTTTTCTAATCCCATGCATCTATTAAATGTGGCTATACATGTTAATTTATTGCAATGTTATTTATATTGTTAAAAATGACTGCTGAAATAAATTCAGATACATTCATAAAACTGAATGCTATGCAGACAAAACAAAGAGGGAAGAGGCTCTTTCTTTGTTGACATGGAAATTACTGCAACATACATAGAGTGAAAAAGGCAAGGTGTAATAGAATGGGTTTGGAAAGCATATTTATAGTGGAAAAAAAAAACCCCAATAGTGTTTCTATTGGCTTGTATATGCAAAGAATATGCCTTGAATAGAACTCCAGATTTTAATATGGCTGGTTGCCCAAGGGGCCAGAATTGGGTGTCTGGCAGGATGGGGTGGGTACACAAATAGACTATCATTATGTATGTACTCTTAAATTTTTGTAATTTTGAATCATGTGAGTTGTACTTTTTGTATGAACATTTTTAAAACATAAAAAAGAACATACTCCCTTGGACATGAAGTCTTATATATGACTGATGGCAGTCTGATTTTACAGCTACTATTTAGTTTTCAACCTACCATTATCAGGATTAAACACCTACCTTGCGCTGGCAGTGGAAAATGTTTCTTTTGCAAACCTCAATGAGCTTTAGATACCGGTAGTCATTTTGCAATAAGTTTGGCAGCGGTGGGATTCGAACCCACGCCCCCGAAGAGACTGGAGCCTTAATCCAGCGCCTTAGACCGCTCGGCCACGCTACCACACCTGTATACTCTTGGAGCTCATCTTAATGATTTAAGAGACACAAGACTATTCTGCGTGTTACTACTTTCTTCTCAGAGCATTTCTATACAAATGATTCCGTAGCGGTCTCAACCACCGACAAAATCTGTAAATAGGTTCCTTGTCCCAGTCCCTTGTCTTGCATCTGAGATTTGCATGTGCTTTCCGTCCTGTTTCTAATACCTGAGAGTAAAGGGACAGGAAACCAGTACCTAATATCCAACAAATCTCAAGAGAATCGGTTCTTAAGAACATGATTAGAAATCACCGCGTAGGCCGACGCAGCACGGGGACTCTGAGGACTCTGAGATCGAATCTCCAGTTTGTCAGCTGCGTTTGGGGGTCTGGAGCAAGATGTTATTTTTAATGTTCGCAACCAGAAAACAGAGGAGCTCTCATCCCGATCCACCCGGAACTCGCGTCTTGGTTTGTGTGTCTGTGCGTGATTTCCTCTTGTGAAAGGGGTGGAAAGAACTATGCAAACAGACCTGCTTTTTTTGCTAAATGTGTTCATGACCTTAGTTTTTAAAGTTCAGGGCGAGGACTAGTTTGTATTTGGTGCGGAGCATCACATCCTCTCCGGACCCTAAGAGGATGTGTGGCCTGCTCACTTCAAGCCCACAAACGCCATCTGGGCTGGCACTCCGACCTCTTCTCCCCTGCTGCAGCCCCAACGCCGCTCATCTTCTTATTTAGTCTCACCTGTCCCGTTAGATGTTGCCCCTTTTTAAACGACCCCCAGTTGGACTATTTCAAATGCCAGCAGCTCCACTTAATAGCTGCAGGGTCATTGGCAAGGCACTTAAGCTCACTGGATCTCACTTTCCTCATATGTAAAACCAAGACAATAAAACTTGCCTTTAAAAATTATAGCAGAATGTTTTGATACAATGGATTTGGGGGACTCAGAGGAAAGGATGGGAGAGGGGTGAGGGATAAAAGATCACAAATTGGGTACAATGTACACTACTCTGGTGACAAATGCACCAGAGTCTCAGAAATCACCACTAAATAACCTATTCATATAGCCAAACACCACCCATTTTCCCCAAAACCTATTGAAATAAAAGAAAGAGTTAAAAAAAAAATAGCAGAATTTTTATTTTTAGCAAATGCATGTAAATTGCTTAAAACAGCACCTGGCTCATAATAAGCACTCAGTATAGTTCACTATCAGTATTTGTATTACTTATTAGCATTCACTGAACAATTTTTTATATCAAGTACTCAGTCTCATGAATGACACAGTGAGATATCTCATTTCACAGGTAATGAAGTTTTTTAAAGTAACATATTTACAAGAGAGTCGAGTGAATTATTTTTCCTAAATTAAGATGGCACATGGAAAGCTTACACCTCAACCCTACAATTTCAAACATTGGACAATTTTCGCTTTGTCAGGTTGCTTTATCTTGTATATTGTTTCTCCCTTTTCAATCATTTCACCTCATCTCTTCCCCCTTGTCTCACCTCTATTTATGCTATTCTGGAGCTCAGGACCTGTGAAGATCCTTCAGATGACAAGGTTAGGGACATTGATTTTAAGGAGAACTCTGGCAGGCAAGGAGGTGTAGCTTCAGACCCAGGCAAGCCTGCAGCTATGATTTCATTAGAGTTTATCTGCTTTCTGTGTCAGTCATTGCTTTCCGGCTGGGAGTCTTCAGGCTGTGGACCCAGCTCAGTCCCCTTGCGTCTGTATGTCACCTTCTAATAACATCTTTACACATGTTGTGGTGGGGGGTAGTGTGCAATCTAATGAAGTCTAACATCTCCCAGCAGAAAGTGGTGTTTAAGGCACAGTGGGAAAATCCACTGTGTTGTACATTTATTTAATCAAGGGGAAAGTCCCGAGATGATTTTTGTAAGTCATATGACATACTTGGAAGGACAGTAAACACATGACATAGCATACATTCTCATTTTACACTCTATTTTGAAAATCTAACTTTTCAGAAAGTTCACATAAACTTGAGAGAGTATAATTAATGGATTTGCTAAGACAGTTAGGAGTGCCTTCTTAGTGCAGGAGGCAGCACATCAGTCTCATAATATGAAGGTCCTGAGCTTGAACCTCAGAGAAGGTATGGTGATTTTGTAATTTCCATATCCTTCTGTTTGAGAAAGAAAAACCCCACCCATTAAGCTTGGATTCCTGCATCACTGACAGACAACATGACTGAAAAATGAGGCTGCAGTCCCTCAAGAACCCTACCAACTTCCTTTGTGAGTTAGATGCTATTTCAATGCACTGACTGCAGTATTATACAATACCACAGTCTGTACCAAATACCATAAATCTTTATTAGTTGCCTTTGGCAGCCGTTGGAAATTACCATGAATTTAGTGGCTTAAAATAACACAAATGCATTATCTTAAATTTCTGGAGGTCAGAAGTTTAAAATGGGTCTTAGGGAGATAATCAATGTGTGACACAGCTGCTTTCCTTCTGGAGGTTCTAGGGAAGAATCCATTCCTTGCCACATTGCTTGACTCACGGCTGCATCACTGATCTCTGCTTCTGCTGTTACATCTTCTCTAACTCTGGGAAGTCTCATGCAGCCTGGTCGATGTGTCTGTTTGGTGATGGGGAGTGCAAACTCAATATCACCCGACTGGCGCAGTTTGAGAAAACTAACCACAAGCCGGTGTTGCGGCTTTAGTTTTGCCTTCACCCAATGACAGAACCAGCAGGACAGAGATCGAGATAAACCTATCCCATTCTTAGTTTGCTTTGATAGGAACAAGAGGGCTGTATTCCCTACTGTGGGAGGCTTCCCCAAGAAGAAGACCCCTGTAGAAAACTGTCCATGAAGTCATAACTGTCTTGCGTGTGAAGGCAATAGACAGGTGGAAATAGGATCCTGCTCCCCGACAAGATGTGGACAACATGGTCCTGTCCCAGTGACCTTGGAGGCTTTTATGAGACAAGATCCTCCTCAAAGGCAGGTCCTCCTGCCCTGTCATAAATGGACCAAAGGGCCCCACCCATAGCATATGAGCAACTGCCTGCCATGGATCATGGTGTCACTCCTGGAGCCCTCCAATGCTATCGGCTTACCTCTACCCTTGTGAGAAGTCGGGATTCTTGTCTTTAAAACCTCAGTGTCCAGAAACCCCATAAACATCTGAACCCCCACTCCTTTCTCCCCTTCAACCCTTGTTGGTATGTAGAGTCACTCCACCACAGCAAAAACCAGGAGACTGTGGCCCCACTCCTAATTATTCTTCCTGGAGGGAGTAAAGTCAGGACACATGCAAGAAGAGTGGTTCTCCACCCCAATGGTGGCCACATTTTGACTAAGAGTGGATGAGGACCCTCTGTCCAATGTGCTGAACTCTGTGAGGTACTGATGGCTGTGTAGGCCACTACAACAGCAACTCCCTGCTACTTATTTATAGACTCATGGGCTGTTATAAATGGGCCAGCCATATGGTCCAGTGACGGTTGGACGGATAATTGAACAGCCAGGCCAACATGGTGAAATCAAAGGAAATATGGAGAGATATTCCCTTTGAATGGTTAGGAGGACTCAATATTATCAAGGTGTCAGTTTTTCCCAATTTGATCTATAGAGACAACATAATCCCAATCAACATCTCAGCCAGTTATTTGTGGATATTGACAAATAGATCATAAAGTGTATACGGAAAGGCAAAAGATGCAGAATAACTACACAACATTAAAGAAGAACAAAATTGAAATATTGGAGAAACACATCTGCCATGTGTTCAGATATCCATTCAGACTCTAATCTGACCAAGGCACTTTCTTCACAGCCCAGATAATGCAGCAATGGGCGTGTTCCTATGGTGTACAATGAACTTGATCTTCTCTATCACTTCCAGGCACCCAGAGTAGGAGGGGCGGTGTTAAAGCACTAGAATGAATAACTCAAGCAACAACTACAAAAGGACCATCAGGAAGGACAACTCAACGAAGGGTGGTACTCCTGCTTACTGAAAGTATTTGGGCCTTAAATAGTGCCCTCCAATGAAAGGGAAACATGGCATTGCAACGCACGCTGGGCAATGTTGACTTTGGAAGTGTGGTTGCCTGACGTGGCTACGCCCGAGGAATCCCAATCTCAGTATATCCAACCATAGTGTTTGGAGGTCAAGGCTGCAGGGAGCCACAGTTGAGCCACTGCACTCCAGCCTGGGTGACAGAGTGAGACCCTGTCTCAAAAAAACAAGCAAGCAATAACAACAAAAACAAACAAAAAACCAGAACAATCTATGCAGTAGATTGACATCCTGGACTATTGCTTCTGGTGGTAGACTGTGTTACATTGTTTGTTATCCTCCATCCAGTGACAATGGTATTTCTCTCATTCATTTAAGTATTCTTTAATTCCTCTCAGTTATCTTTTATAGTTTTTCAGTGTGCAGGTCTTGCACACATTTTTTAACTTACCTTTAAGTATTTCATAATTCTGAAGCTCATGTAAAAGGTATCTTTTTGTTTTAAAAATCCAATTTTTCTTTCCTTTGAATGTTTCACTAACTTAGGATTCTTGGAGTTTAATCCCAGGAATGTCCTGCTTGGTCATGATGTGTTATTTTATAAATGATTGAATTTGATTTGCTAAATTTTTAAGGATTTTTTTCTTCTTATGAGGAACACTGGTTTGCAGTTTCATTCCTTGTATGGCTTTGTCTGGTTTTGGTATTAGGTTAACGCTGGCCTGATAAGTGAGTTCAGATGTGTGGCCTCCTCTTTTGCTTTCTGAAATAAGTTGTGTAAAATTGATATTATTTATTGCTTAAATAGTTGGTAGAATTTACTTGAAACCATCTGGGCCAGATTTTATTTCTTTGTAAGACTGTTATAAAGCATGGATTTCATTTATTTAATCGATGTAGGGCTATTTAGATTATCTATTTCTTCTTGAATACACTTTGTGTCTTTCAAGGAATTTTTCCATTTCATCCATTGTCAAAGTTATTGGTGAAATACATTTAGAACATTTTCTTGTGTCCTTTTATTATTTGTAGAAGCTCTAGTGATATCTACTCCTTCATTTGTTTCTTTTTCTTTCTCTTTTAATACATAGTTTTTTTACTTTTTAAATGTAGAGATGGGGTCTCGCTATGTTGCCCAGGCTGGTCTTGAATTCCTAAGCTCAAACAATCCTCCTGCCTCAGCTTCCCAACGTGTTAGGCATGAACCACCATGCCCAGCCTACTCTCACTTGTCATATGTGTGTCTCCTCTCTCTTTTTTCCTGAAGAGTATGGCTAGAAATTTATCAATTTTGTTAATCTTTCCAACAAACCAGCTTTTGATGTTATTGTTTTTCCTTATTGTTTTTCAGTTTTCTATTTTGTTGGCATTTACTCTTTATTATTTTCCTCTTCTGCCTGCTTTGGATTTAATTTGCTCATCTTTTTTACTAAGTTTCTAAGATAGAAGATGAGAACATTGATTAGAAATATTTCTTCCTTTCTAATATGTTTAATGCTAAAATTATCCCACTAAGCATGGTTTTTGCTGCATCCCACAAATTTTGATATGTTGCATTTTCAGTTTTATTCAGTTTAAAGCATTTTCTAATCTCTCTGTGATTTCTTCTTCAACTTGTGGGTTATTAGAACTCCGTGGTTTAATCTCCAGATATGTGCGGCTTTCTCAAATATCTCCAAATGTTATTGATGTTCAGCTGTGTACAAGAAAAAAACTCTCTGTGATTTTAATCCTTTCAATGATTATACATCTATATATATACATATATACACACACAGAGAGTGAAAGAATATATATATATATATATATATATATATATATATATATATGGATTTGTGCAATCATGCAGATAAAGATATGGACTTCATAGCTTTAAAACATGTCTGAACTTTTTCTTTTTTGCAACTCCTTCCAT
Source organism: Theropithecus gelada (assembly GCF_003255815.1). Taxonomy (NCBI): domain Eukaryota; kingdom Metazoa; phylum Chordata; class Mammalia; order Primates; family Cercopithecidae; genus Theropithecus; species Theropithecus gelada. The sequence continues at coordinate 31,288,187 of NC_037671.1, forward strand.
CAAATTATATTTTATGTCAGTTTTCCTTACACCCACATGGACTTTGGGGGCTGCCTCCATTAATAGAATGAGCAAACACAGTGCTATGCAACTCTTAAAGTCTAGGTTAGAAAAGGTTTTGCAGCATCTACCATTTTCTCTTGGGGCACTTGCACCAGCAGTCTTCAGCCATCAGCTACCATCTTGTTGTTCCACATCCTTGGCAGCATTTGGTGTTGTCAATGTCTTGAATTTTAGTTATTTTAGTAGGTGTGTAATGGTATCACATTGTTGCTTTAATTTGCAATTCCATAATTACATGTGATTTGGGGCATATTTTCATATGCTTAGTGGCTATCTGTATATCTTATATCTGTTTAGATCTGCCTATTTCTTACATTGAGTTGTTTTCTTATTGTTGAGCTTTAAAAATTCTTTGTGTAATTTGCATACCAGTCCTTTATCTGGTATGTGTCTTGCTAATATTTTCTCACAGCCTGTGGCTTGCCTTTTCGTTTTCTTACTTGTCTTCTGCAGAGCAGATGTTTTGAATTTTAATGAAGCTCAACTTATCAATTTTTTTCTTTATTGAAGATGTTTTTGACATTGTATGTAAGAAGCTGTTGCCAAACTCAAAGTTACCTTGATTTTCTTCTATGTTATCTTCTATGAGTTTTATAGTTTTGCATTTTATATTTAGGTCTGTGATCTTCTTTGAGTTTTGTGAAAGATGTAAAGCCTGTGTCTAGATTCATTTTTTGTGTGTAGATGTCCAGTTGTTCCAGCCCCATTTGTTGAAAGTACTATCGTTTCTCCATTGAATTGCCTGTGCTCCTTTGTCAAAGATCAGTTGACTATATTTGTGTGGGCCTATTTCTGGACTCTCTATATTCTAGTCCATTGATTTATGTATCTTTTCTTTGACTAATATCACACCGTCTTTATTTATTTATTTATTTTTTGAGATGGAGTCTCGATCTGTTGTCCAGGCTGGAGTGCAGTGGCACAATCTCAACTCACTGCAACCTCCGCCTACCAGGTTCAAGCAATTCTCCTGTCTCAGCCTTCCGAGTAGCTGGGATTACAAGTGTGTGTCACCAGGCCTGACTAATATTTTCATGTTTAGTAGAGATGGGGTGTGCCACCAGGCCCAACTAATTTTTTTATTTTTAGGAGAGATGCGGTTTTGCCATGTTGATTTCCTTCATCTGGAGTTTTGTAGATTACCACATGCAGGTATGGCATATATTTTGTTAGATTTATATCTAAGTATTTCTTTTCTGGTGCTAACATAAATGGTATTGTGTATTAAATTTCATATTCCAGTTGTTCATTGCTGGCATATATGAAAATAATGGACTTTTGTATATTAACCTTGTATCCTGCAGCCTTGCTATAGACTCATATTACTTTCAGGAGTTTTTGTTAACTCGGATTTTCCACATAGATAATCATGTTATCTGTGAATAAAGATAGTTTATTTCTTCCTTCCCAATCTGTATAACTTTGATGTTGTTTTCTTGTCTTATTGCATTAGCTAAAACTTCTAGTACAATGTTAAATAGGAATAGTGAGAGTGAAGACTCTCACATTGTTCCTAATCTTAGCAGGAAAGAAACTAGTTTCTCACTATTAAGTATGTTGTTGGTTGTGGCATTTTTTGTAGATGTGCTTTATTAAGTTGAGGAAATTCCCCTCTATTCCTAGTTTAGTAGAGTTTTTGTTATGAATTGGCATTGAATTTTGTCAAATGCTTTTTCTGCACCTATTGATATAATCATATGATTTTTCTTCTTTAGCCTTTTGATGTAATAAATTGCCTTGATTTTTGAAGGTTGAACCAGCCTTGCATACCTGGAATGAATCCCAATTGGTTCTGGTGTATCATTCTTTTTATGCCTTGTTGGATTAGATTTGCTAATGTTTTGTTGAGAAATTTTGCATCTATATTGATGAGAGATATTGGTCAGTAGTTTTCCTTTCTTGTAATGTCTTTATCTGGTTTTGGTGTTAGGGTAATTCTGGCCTCATAGAAAGAGTTAGGAAGTATTTTCTCTGCTTTTATTTTCTGGAAGATATATTAGAATATTGGTATAATTTCTTTCTTTAATATTTGGTAGATTTCATCAGTGAAAGCTGAGCTGTTTCTTCTATTGCTTTAGTTTCTTTAGTAGATATAAACCTAACTGGATTATTTATTTCTTCTCATGTTAGTTTTGGTAGACCATATCTTTCAAGGAATTGGTCTATTTCAACTAGGTTATCAAATTTGTGGGCACAGAGTTGTTCATAAAATTATTTTATTATTGTCTTAATGTTCACAGACTCATAGTGGCCTCTCCTTCACTTCTGATATTAGTAATTTGTGCCTTCTTGTTTGTTTTTATTAGTTACCTGGCTAGAGGTTGATCAATTTTTCTGAATTTTTGTAAGTAACCAGCTTGCAGTATTGTGAATTTTCTCTATTAATTCTGTTTTTTATTTCATTGATTTCTGCTCTAATATTTATTTCTTTTCTTCTGTTTACTTTGAGTTTAATTTATTCTTCTTTTTCTGGTAGCTTAACGTGCAACCTTAAATTACTGATTCTGGATCTTTCTTCTTTTCTAATATGTGCATCCAATGCTATAAATTTCCCTCCAAACACTGCTTTTACTTCATCTCACAAATGATTGATAAGTTGTGTTTTCATTTTAATTAAGAAATGTTTTTAAAATTTATCTTGAAACTTCTTTAACCTATCTGTTATTTAGAAGTATATTGTTTAATCTGTAAGTATTTTGTACTTTTCTAGTTATCTTTTCATTACTGATTTCTAGTTTAATTCAATTGTTGTTTGGTAGCATATTTTGTATGATTTCTTTTCTTTTAAATTTGCTAAAATGTGTTTTATGGTCCAGAATGTAGTCCACCTTGGTGAATGTGAGCTTGAGAAGAATGTGTATTCTGATGTTGTTAGATGAAGTATTTTATAGATGTCAATTATTTACAGTTGATTGGTGGTGCTGTTCTGTTGAACTGTGTCCTTACTGATTTTCTGCCTGCTGGGTCTGTCAATTACTGATTGAGGGTTGTTGAAGTCTTTCCAGCTCTAATAGTCGATTCATCTCTCTTTCTCTCTCTCTCTTTTTATTTTTTTAATTTTTTTGAGACGGAGTCTAGCTCTGTCCCAGACTGCAGTGCAGTGGCGCGATCTCTGCTCACTGCAACTTCCGCCTCCCAGGTTCAAGCGATTCTCCTGTCGAGGCCTCCGGAGTAGCTGGGACTACAGGCTCCCGCCACCACGCCTGGCTAACTTTTTGTATTTTTAGTAGAGACGGGGTTTCACCGTGTTAGCTAGGGTGGTCTCCATCTCCTGGTCTCGTGATCCACCCGCCTCGGCCTCCCAAAGTGCTGGAATTACAAGCGTGAGCCACTGCACCAGGCTTGTTTTGTTTTGTTTTGTTTTGTTTTGGCAGTCTCGCTGTGTCATCCAGACTGGAGTTCAGTGGTGCCTGGCCTCAAGTGATTCTCCCAAGGTAGACTTCCAAAGTGCTGGGATTACAGGTATGAGCCACTGTGCCCAGCCTATATTTCTAGTTTTGTCATTTTTAGTGGTTGTTTTCGTATTTGCTATATACACTTACAACTAATTCAACTCCGTTTTCGAATTACCCTACACCACTACACAGGTATTAATAAGTCTTCCCAGTTCCTCCCTCTGGCCCCTTATGACATTATTGTCATTCATTTCACAGCATCTGTAAGCTATATCATTGAAACATTGTTGATATTATTTTGAACAAACTGTTACCTGTTAGGTCAATTAAGAATAAGAAAACTAAAATGATTTTACTTTCTCTAATTCTCCTTTAACACTCTTCCTTTCGGCCGGGCGCGGTGGCTCAAGCCTGTAATCCCAGCACTTTGGGAGGCCGAGGCGAGTGGATCACAAGGTCAGGAGATCGAGACTATCCTGGCTAACATGGTGAAACCCCGTCTCTACTAAAAAAATACAAAAACCTAGCCGGGCGCGGTAGCGGGCGCCTGTAGTCCCAGCTACTTGGGAGGCTGAGGCGGGAGAATGGCGTGAACCCGGGGGGCGGAGCTTGCAGTGAGCCGAGATCGCGCCACTGCACTCCAGCCTGGGAGACACAGTGAGACTCCGTCTCAATAAAATAAAATAAAATAAAATAAAATAAAAAAATAAATAAACACTCTTCCTTTCTTTATGTAGATCCAAGTTTCTGACCTGTATCATTTCCTTCTTTCTCAAGAATTTTTATCATTTCTCGCAAGGCAGATCTTCTGAGTACAAATTCCCTCAATTTTTGTTTCTCTGAGAAAGTCTTTATTTCTCCTTCATTTTTGAAGGATAATTTCATAGAAATACTGTATTATATGTCTTTTTATTTGAAGAATATTTCTATTTGCTACATCATACCCACGGAACTAATAATTTAAAGACTTACAAGACTTACATTGTAGGTCTTATTTTTTTAAAGCTGTTATCTCATGCACTAGATGGTCATAACTTGAGGGCTCATACTCAGTTATAATGTATAGGTACTTTACTGAATACCTTACAGGGTCTTGCACCTTGTAAATTTCAATAATGAAGATAAATCCTGAGTAATGACTTTCAAATGGAATTTGCTTTTCTGATTCAAAGCAAAAAAGACACTGAAAGAAAACAGAAAGGTCAATCAGCCACCAATTTGTTTGGTACCTCTCACATTCTCCACACTGGATGTTCAAAGTTTTCATTTTCAGGATCTGATGCACAGTGTGAATGCCTTCCTCATGTGTAAAGCTCTTGGGCTGAACTTTTCCATGTGAAAACTTTGTTCAATTGATTGAATATGGAGAATTAGTAAAAGGAATTTATTAAATTATTATCATTTGAGACAGAGTCTCACTCTGTCACCTAGGCTGTAGTGCAGTGCGATGTTGGCTCACTGCAACCTTCACCCACCCAGGTTCAAGCGATCCTCCCACCTCAGCCTCCCCAGTACCTGAGACCACAGGCATGCATCACCATGCCTGGCTAACTTTTGTATTTTTGATAGAGAGGGGTTTTTGCCATGTTGCCTAAGCTGGTCTTGAAATCCAGGGTTCAAGTGATCTGCCTGCCTCAGTCTCCTGAAGTGCTGAAATCTCAGGCATGAGCCACTATGGCTGGCCAAAAATTTACTTTGAAAGTCTTTTTAGGCCAGACTTGTTAGCTGGGCATGGTGTCCTACGTCCATAGTCCTAGTTACTTGGGAGGCTGAGGTGGGAGGATTGCTTGAGGCTAGGGGGTAGAAGTTGCTGTGAGCTGAGATCACGCCACTGCACTCCTGCCTGGGAAACAAAGCCAGACTCTCTAAAGCATACCCCAAGACAAGGGATGTGCCTTACTGAGTATGTGACTTACTGAGAAAATGATCCTCTGGATGGGGAAGGAAAAGTAACAACGCAAAGATGTGGTCTCACATAAAGTCTAGCCTTGGCCTGACCCATGAGACAGGGGCTCTGGAATATAAATTGCATAGCAGAGTGGTCACTGAGTCAAGGGACTTGACTTTTATACTCCTTCCCCCCATCCGTCAGTTATCAGCTGCTGGGAATGGAATGGTGATGTAATCTACTAGATGTCTCCAAACAGCCAAGGGCAATTCATGGGAGAACTTCACAGAGTTACACCATTGTGGGGATGGGTGTGTAACTTCCCAAGGGGTCCTTCCTGTCCACTGCACCCAGAAAGATCACAACATTGCAGTAAAGAAAGAGTTTAATAGACACAAGCTCAGCCACACCACATGGGAGATGGCATTAGTACTCAAATCATCTCCCTGAAGGCATGGAGGTTATGGGCTTTTCAAAGACAGTTTGGTGGGCAGGGGACCAGGGTAGGGGGCAAGCTGATTGGTTGGGTTGGAGATGAAATCATAGGGAATTGAGGCTGTCCTCTCATGCTGAGTCAATTCCTGGGTGGAGGCCACAGGAGGGGTTGGCGGGTCCAGGTGAGGACATGTGGTTGTCAGAAATGCAAAAACCTGAAAAGACATCACCATGTTGTAGGTTGTACAATAGTGATGTTATCTGCCAGAGTAATTGGGGAAGTTGCAAATCATATTACTTCCAGAATAATGGCTGGTAAGTATTTAGAATTCAGACCTTCTTATCCTCTAACTTGGTGGCCTTTTATTAGTTTTATAAGAACAGTTTAGTCTTTGGGAAGGGGCATTACCATTTAAATTATAAACTAAATTTCTCCAAAAATTAGTTTGGCCCATGCCCAGGAATGAGCAAAGACAACCACCCACTGAGGCTGGAAACAAGATGAAGTCAGCATGCCAGATTTCTCTTACTGTCATAATTTTGCAATGGCTGTTTCAGGTGTAGTGGCCTGTAAGAAACAAACTAGGAAGAAGAAAAAGAATTGAGAGAGTTTCCAAGATTCTGTGCTAGTGTAAAACAACCAGGTAAGTGGAATACTCTACATTTGTAATTTTAAGCTGAGGTGTGACTGTCCCAGATGTCGTCTGTTATTTAGGAAAAATAATAGATTTCATTTACTTGCTAGTATAAATCACTAATTTTGTTTTAATGTTTTGCGTTAGCTTCCTAGGGATGTCATAACAAATTACCACAAACTGGGTGGCTTAAAGTGATAGAAAGTTACTTTCTCACAGTTCTGGAAGCCAGAAGTCTAAAATTAAGGTGTGGACAGGGTCATGCTCCTTTAAAAGCTCTTGGGAAGAACCCTTCCTTGCCTCTTTCAACTGTGATGATTGCCAGAGATCCTTGGTGTTCCTGTAACCACCTAACATGTTCTCCTTGCCTGCTGCCTAGACAGAGCCAACTTATCAAGACAGGGGAATTGCAATAGAGAAAGAGTTTAATTCATGCAGAGGTGGCTGTACAGAAGACTGGAGTTTTATTATCCCTTAAATCAGTCTCCCCCAAAACATGGGGATTGGGGTTTTTAAGGATAATTTGGTGGGTAGCGTTCAGTGAGCTGGGAGTGCTGATTGGTTGGGTCAGAGATGAACGCATAGTGAGTTGAAGCTGTCTTCTTGTGCTGAGTCGGTTCCTAGGTGGGGACCACGAGATCAGATGAGCCAGTTTATTGACCTGGGTGGTATGGCTGATCCACTGAGTGTAGCATGTGTTAGGTTTTACAATAGAATAGTGATGTTATCACTAGTAGCAATTTGGGGAGTGTCAGAATCTTGTAACCTCCAGCCGCATGACTTCTAAACCATAATTTCTAATCTTGTGGCTAATTTGTTAGTCCTACAAAAGCAGTCTAGTCCCTAGGCAGGAAGGGGGTTTGTTTTGGGAAAGGGCTGTTATCATCCTTGTTTCAAAGTTAAACTATAAACTAAGTTCTTCCCAAAGTTACTTCAGCGTACGCCCAGGAATGAACAAGGACAGCCTGGAGGTTAGAAGCAAGATGGAGTCAGTTAGGTCAGATCTTTTTTACTGTAATAATTTTCTCAGTTATAATTTTGCAATGGCAGCGTCATTCCTTGGCTTGTGGCTAGTAACTGCAATCTCTGCCTCCATCTTCACAGGGCCGTCTTCCCAGTGTGTCTGTGTCTCTGTGTCCAAACCTCCCTCTCTTTCTTCGAATACAGATCCAAGTCACTGGATTATGCCCCACCCTAATCCAGAATGACCTCATCATAACTTGATTACTTCTGCAAAGACCCTAGAAAGGCGATTTATTAGAGAAAGTATAAAAATAGATTGCAAGAACGCAGTGGCCAAATCAGCATGAGAGAAGCTGACTGCAAAGAAACAAAGGCTTGCTGGAGATTTTATAGAATAGTGTTTATGCTGTAAACTGAAAAGGGCTTTGTGCAGTACTGATAATGCCAAAGTTGAAATGAGCTACCTTGCAGGTGTGTGGTGATGGTTGAGCTCAGGAAGATTGTGAATTGTTTGTACAAGAGGGCTATGTGTCCTGGACCATGAAGAAAGGCAGACTTATAGCTTATCTGCTTTCTGTTCTTGCTTTCCCTTGGTCCTGCCAGCTTGACTCTTTTTCCCTAATTAGGACTCCACAGTTAACTTGGTCCATGCCCAGAAATGAGCAAAGGCAGCCAGCCTGTGAGGCTAGAAGCAAGATGGAGTCAGCCACAGCCATCTCAGATTTCTCTCACTGCCATAGTTTTGCAAAGGCAGTTTCAGAGTAAAAGGATTAAACACTTGGCCCTAATTGTTCAATAAATAAGACAAATGATAAAAAAGCAGCAATATAGTGAAATTTATTGCTTGTTTACGTGCCAAATATCCTTCTAAACTATGTTGTGTGTATTTACTCAACAAGCCCTCCCATCAACCATATTAGGTAGGCTTATTACTATTTCAGTTCCACATGTGAGGAAAGTGATACTCATGGAGCTAGAGCAATTTGCTAAAGGTCCCTTAGGCATCAAGTGGAGCAGCTGTGACCTATACGGGCAATGTGACCTAATTCAACAAGGTCCCAATCAAAATGTACAGCAGTGAGGTCCAGACATAAGGGACCATTTTCCAATTATTTTACCTTGCTACTTACGATACTTAGAGTAACATAGTAGCCACATTGTAAAAATATTTCTCATTAAAAAGTAAAAACCAGGCCAAGCGCAATGGCTCACGCCTGTAATCCCAGCACTTTGGGAAGCCAAGGCAGGCGGATCACTTGAGGCAGGAACCGGAGACCAGCCTGGCCAACATGGTGAAACCCCGTCTCTAATAAAAATACAAAAATTAGCTGGGCATGGTGGCACACGCCTGTAATCCCAGCAACTCTGGAGGCTGAGGCATGAGAATATCTACCGCACTGGAGCCTGGGCGACAGAGTGAGATTCCATCTCAAAAAAAAAAAAAAAAAAAAAAAGGCAAGCATGCCCCTGCAAATGTCCTAATTTTTGTTTGTATCTACTAATGGGTTTGTTGCTCATTAATTTCTTATCTTATAGAGCTGGAGATTTTTAGAATCTAGAAAGATTTTATTTACCTGCAAGCCTACAACAGTTATCTACATGCTTTAAACTGTAACACGTTGTAAGTGCTCAAAAACATTTTACCACAGTTTAAAGCAAGACATATGAAATTGATAGAGGTGGGTCACATGCGTTATTCTTTGGCAGTGCTTTGCATTTGCGTTGTCTTCCTCCTAAGCATTTACTTTTTAAAAGTAAGGAATCTGAGCAGGATGCGGTTAAAGAACTTGGAATTTATCCAATTGTGTTCTACTGCTGTTTGACAATTTCTTTCCTCATCAAGAAAACAGTTTTCAGAAACAGCTGATTTTCTCGGGAAAAATATCAGGCCCCACTGGGAGTCGAACCCAGGATCTCCTGTTTACGAGACAGGCGCTTTAACCAGCTAAGCCATAGAGCCACGCGGAAGCGCCATTTAAAAGTGAATCTATCTCATTTTACTTTGACAAAATGAGTTTATTGAGTGTTAACTGCTGTCTTCAAAAAACATGCCAACTCGAGAGATGCTTCATTTCCTCAGTCTCTTTTGAAGACATACGAATACACGGGGAAACGTATTCGCCTGTTTACAGTGTCAAGGGATTTTTCTATTAATCCAAGAAAGAGCATTACAGAAAGCTATACAATACGTGAAGACCATTAAAAGGAATATATCTATACATAATTTTTAAAAACCTTCGAATCTTGAAAGTCACTCACTTAGGGTACGTGAAGCTGCCAAATTTGTCAGAGGAGGAACAGGCATCTCTCGCATGGAGCCGTGGGACTCGGCGTTAAGGCACTCTTCAGCTACAGGTGTCAGCCCGTTTAGCTCCTCTTCAGGTCTTGTGATGTCATTCTCAAGAGGAGAGTAAAGTTCTGTGTCGTGTGGGGCCTCTCAGGAAGGGTACGGAGGTGGGGGAGGGGCGGGGCGTCAGGACTCTCTGCAGTTTCGCCCTGAAGGAATTTGGTCGACACTTTAAGACTGACCAAGAAAAAGTCATTTGGCCCAGTTTTCTCCCACCCTTTGTTTACTTCTGCTCCTCCTGGGCTTGTTTTTTTGTTGTTGTTGTTGTTTTGTTTTGTTTTTTTTCGGTTTTTTCTCTTTTCTTTTTCTTTTTTTTCCCCCCTCAGTTCTGAAAATCACCTCCCAGAGCAGATAACGCGTTCTCCTCTGTAACCCGTCCTTGCACTCCCCGCGGGGGTCCCGGTTCTCATCCCTCCGGGGACCTGCAAGGAACCCCGCCCGCGGGGTTTGAACCGCTTGCTGCTCAGCGTCCAGGAGCAGGCCCCGCGTAGGGCCGGGGAGGGGCCGTGGGAATTCAGGTGCTTCTGCGGGGCCCAAGGCCCCCAGGGCAGGCGGGGACTGAGACGACTGAGGAGTGAGGGACAAGGAGGCTGGGACTGGGGAGGGGAGACCCGGGATCCGCCCAGAATGCTTTCGTGGGGTTGGAGAGGGCAGGACACAGCCTCTTCCGGCCCGGTAGGATCCGAAGACACGCATCAAATGCAAACGGATTCCCGTCCTGGACTTTGGGAATTAAGGCCCTGAACGCAGTCAGCAAAAAGTAGATCTGTCTGTACAGACGTTTCTTTCCACGTCTCTCATAGTAAGGGCTTTATTAAAAAGCAGGGACTCGAATCCTAGGTGGGTAGATGGGAGGCTGGGACTGGGGAGGGGATGTCCTCTGTTTTCTGGTTGTGCACATTAAAAATAACTCTTTGCCACCTACTCCTAAACACAGCCAGCAAAAATGAGACGTCAACTAAGCGCTGTCTCAGCCCCAGAGCCAGGTCGGCCATGGGGTTTTTCAAGCGTTTTCTTAATGACTCATTTTTCTAGAAGCTAATGGATTTTATTCTCCCAGATGTAAAGGCTAAGGCTACCGCCTGCTTCACACCCGGATAACATAAAAGACAGCGATGGGACCGAAACTCGTGTCTCCTGGGTCCTGGTTGGCTGGAGAGAGGGGCAGTGAACTCCCCGAAAATAATTCTGTCTTTTCTCAGTATCTGGGAGGACTCATTACAGGGTAGATAATCAGGGTGGATGTTTGGCAAGTGGGAATCTTTGAGATCTGTGCACACAGTTTTAACTCTACTTTTGCCAGTTTGGAGGACATGAAATTCCCGATGAGTGTATAAAAGTATGTTAAAAGGGAATACAGAAGGCAATATACACAACGTTCTAAAAGAATTGCTTTTCATGGAGGCAAAGTGGCTAAGCAGTCCAAAGCGCTGGATGAAGGCTCTAATCTCTTGGGGTATGGAGATTCTAGCCTGTTTAGCCACAGAAGTCATGAAACCACTATGTGGTATTTTTTAAATAATGAGTTTTGATACTTAAAATAGAATTATTGGAGTGAATTTTGTTTGTTTCTGTTGAATTCATTATTCTTACACACACCAGCCAGATTCTACTTATTAATATTTTATTTGATATGTTGACCTTTAGATGTATGAATTGGATTGTTCTCATTTGATACGTTTTGTTTTTGTTTTGGGTTCTGTTTATGTCTGGTTTTGGTAACCTTAATGAATAGATTCGGCAGTCATCCCCTTTTTATGTCCTGAAACTACTCAACCCACAAGGATTACCTGATCCTTGACAATTTGACAGCACTTGCCTAAGAGAATGAGGACCTTTCATGGGGCTTAGAAATAGAAAGACTTTTGACAGCCTCTTCATCTATTTCTGTGGTTCTTATTCTATGAGGATGTGTCACTTGAGTATGTCATAGAGTGTCTCTGATTCTCAGTTTCTTATTTGTTGAGGGATAATGATACTGAAGATTAAATGACTTATTGTTTATAACATTCTAGTATGATGCCAGGGCCATTCAAGCTTTCAATCAATGTTATTCTTATTGTCACATCAATATTGGTAATTTATATTGTCCTAAATCCTATCTCATTCACTATGCTTAGATTATCAGGGATTATCAGACATAGAGATATAAAGTTGTAAATAATATTTGCTTTTCCCTTAAGACACCTATCTCTTCTCTATTTATAAATGTCTCCTCTCTCATCACTAATTTTGAATTCTAATTTTATATTTTCCCTTGATTAGACATTCCACAGATTTGTATTTCAGTTTTATTTACAAAAATACTTTCTTAGCTCTCCTAGCATGTAAACAGATTTTCCCTGTGAATTCCTTTCTTCTGCTTTCATTTGGTGTGTTTTGTTGGTCTTCTAGTTGTTTCTGAAGTGAAATACTCACCAGTATTTCAGTCATTTAAAATCTTTCTAATTTACTTAAAAGATACACTTAAGTTACAAATGTTCTCCTCTGACCTGCTTTTGTAGCATTCCGCAGGTAGTGATATATGTTGTCTTATTGACATTCTATTCTACCTAACCTGTAATTTTAGTTTTGATTTTCTCTTTGAGCCAAGATATTTTAGAAGCATTTGACATTTTTAAAGTATAACATTTTATACTTTTCTGATTATATTTTGATGCTGATTTCCATCTTTATTTTCTAGTACAGTATGAATTTTCTAAATTAAAAAGTATTTTGATATTTTCTTACTGGACCATTGTATAGTCAATTCATGAATTTCTTGGGCAGTTTAAAATAGGGCAGTTAAAAATTCGCTATAAAGAATGTTATGATATCTATCAGGTCAGTGTTTTATTCTTATTTGTCTCTTATAATATCACTTATTTCTTTTTCCACTGATATTTCTTGAACTGAGTGCAATAAATTGAAGTCAATTACTAAATTGTGTCTGCCTTTCCACTTGGGTCTCCGCTGAATTTCTGCTGAATGAAAGTTGCTGCTTTATTTTGAGGATGAATATCAAAAACACAAAAATCTTTATCTCCACTTAAACTGTAATTTTTAGCATTTTGCAGTACCCTTCTTTGTTTTTTTTTAATAAGTGTTGTCCAAAATCCCACCTCACATGATTTTAAGTCCTTGAGTTCTTTCTTTTTGTGGATTTGCCTGATATTTTTGTCTCTTCTTTGTTTTCAAACTTCCGGATTGTTTCCAAGCCTGTGTGTAAGTGGCAAGCTGTGGGGAGGCTATGTGACGAGGTATATGCAGGGAACAAAGAGCTCAGAAAGACTAGTTTTTTATTTTCATAGCATTTTAAAACCCTAATTAAGAAATACTTAATCTTCCACTGGTTTATGTGGTCATAGTGAGCATTGTAATTGGATATTGAATATGTCAAATGTGTAGCTCTATAGAGAAATTGTGGGAATGGAATCTCTGATTCTAGCCAAGAACTTCCCAGCGGCTTGAGTAAAATATGTTTCCAACCTGAAAATCTAGTGCAAGTGGAAGATTCAACCTTTTAATGTTGATGTTTTCTAGGTTCCATGTTTGGTTGCCCTTTTTTCTGAGATGGTATTCAAAGGAATATTCCATACACACATATATTTGAACCTTCCAAAATACTTTCAAATATCTTGCATATTTGGAATACTGATAACTTCCAAATATGTTACATAGACGTTTTTAGAATACCATATGATTATAGCCACTGCCTATAAGACATTTCCACCTTAGTATCTCATAGACACTCTGGACTCATCAAGTTCCTCCTATTATTGCTTTTCCTTTTGAATAGCACCACAACCTATTCTGTTAAACTGAAAACTATGTGATTACTGTAAATGACTCTCTTTGTCCCCTCATGCATTTTTTTCCTCAAGTGAATATGATGTCACTGCTCTTTAGATTCAAATAGTGATCCTTCCCTAACTAGCCACGGCAATTAGTATGATATTCTAAGCAGAACCTGCTATTGTGAAAACATGATTTCATGGAATTGAGAGTTTTTGCTATTCAGTTAAACTCTTTTTAACTATTTGCTATTCAGTCAAATATGCCAAATGTAAAATTCCATTTTTAATTTGATATTTGTTTTGTCTCTAGAGAAGCTTTTATTCTCAACAGAGAGATACAAACCTGATGTTTTGATGCACACATTTAAAAATCTGAATCAAGTTTGACATAAAGAGACAGTTAAATTTGCCAAAAAAAAAAAAACTTATGAGAAATAATCACAAAAGATGGAATATATTATGCCAAATTTATTCTTTTTTGCATGAAGGGAATTGTGAACATTGACCTGATTAGTTTGGACCATCAAGAGCAGAGTTGAACCGTAATCTCCACAGCACCTCCAAATCCTGAAACAAGCTTTTCATCCCCACATTAATGCTGATTTCTGTCCCTTCTGTCCCCCAACTGATGGGGCCCCTTAAAATGTAGGATAAGTTTGAGCTTTGGTTCTTGACAAGGGACCCAGTTATGGAGGATCTGGAAGTCTTTTTTTCCCCCCGGGCCTTATACCCTATGCATATAACGCAGAGTCCACATTAATTGTCCGTTCACTCTTAAATTGAGAGAAGACAAGTTGGAATAAGGAGTTTAAAGTTTGTTTGTATTTGGGACTTAGATAGGCTCTGTGAAAATGCAGTGCTGGTTTAGGAAGGCATAAAGTGGCTGGTTTCAGAAGTCCTTGATAGCAGACATTGAGAGCTTGGCTTTTACATAATGTTGCAAATTATGAATATAGATTGAAGCCAGAAGGTACCCATGTACCCTTAGAACTCACAGTGACTGATGCAAATTAACTTTTTAACTTTTTTTTTTTTTTTACAGAGTCTCGCTCTGTCAGCCAGGCTGGAGTGCAGTGGCGCCATCTTGGCTCACTGCAACCTCTACCTCCTAGGTTCAAGAGAGTCTCCTGCCTCAGCCTCCCAAGTAGCAGGGATTACAGACACCCATCAACACACCTGGCTAATTTTTGTATTTTTTAGTGGAGACAGGGTTTCACCATGTTGGCCAGGCTTGTCTCGAACCCCTGACCTCAAGTGATACGCCCGCCTCGGCCTCCTAAAGCGCTGGGATTACAGGTGTGAGCCGCCACACCTGGCCAATTTTTTAAACTTTATATTAAGCTTCTGAAACAGATTATTAAAGCCATTAATAATTCCTCTCCTCCTTTGGTAGGAAGTTACAATTCGAGGACTCAATTTTTCTCTAATAAGAGAATAGAAAAATTGAATGTCATTTAGTTTTGATTACCATTCATCTTTCTGCTCCTTTCCAAATAACACTATTGTTTGTTCCATTATATATTCTATTTATGCTGTCTGTAACATATCTTCCATGTTACTAATGTACTTGTATGTGCATTTAACACAACTTACGAATTCTGCCTCTGTATCACAAGCTACTTACTAATTTATCTGTAGTTAACACATCTTGTGAATTTTGCCTTATCTTGTAAGT
This sequence comes from Theropithecus gelada, assembly GCF_003255815.1. NCBI lineage: Eukaryota > Metazoa > Chordata > Mammalia > Primates > Cercopithecidae > Theropithecus > Theropithecus gelada. The sequence goes on from NC_037671.1 coordinate 31,303,364, forward strand.
TATTAGTTTATGTACTATCTCTATTGGTTTTATCCATCCAATTTGTTTTCCTATTTCCTATATCTGAATATAATAAAATCATACAGCAAACTCATATTTCAGGAGCCACTGAACTTAGAAGTCTTTGTTTTTGGAACGGGAGCCCTAGAAAGTCAGTATTCTGAATAGAAATGACTCTGAGGTTCTACAGATAAAGATAAAGCTATCTTTCTCAGGTGTAGAGTGTCTTCAAACATAACTTATTAGGTGATAATTCCATTTCTATTAACTTGTCTGGCTGGAGGCAAAGAAATACAGAGGAAATTGGAAAAAGAGAAAAGAATAAAGACCTGGAAAAAGGGAAGATCCTTGAGTTATCTTTGCCTTAGTTCCTCTGAAGTTATAATCTAAAAATTGGTATAAGCTCTACATACACTCTAGGTGGCACTCTGAGGTTATAAAATGGTTTTATAAAATGGCCACTGTGTTTTATTTTATTTTATTTTATTTTATTTTATTTTATTTTATTTTATTTTATTGAGACAGAGTTTCACTCTGTCACCCAGTCTGGAGTACATGGTGCAATCTCTGCTCACTGGCGTCTCGACCTCCTGAGCTCAAGTAATCCTCCCATGTCAGCCTCCTTAGTAGCTGGGACCATAGGTGTGTGTCACCTCACCTGGTTAATTTTATTTTTTGTAGGAATGGGGTCTCACTATGTTGTCCAGTCTCAAACTCCTGCCTCAGCCTCCCAAACTGTTGGGATAACAGGCATGAGCCACCACTCCTGACCTCACTGTATTTTAAAGGCCAAAAGGAGTCTGAAAGAATTAAAACTAGTTTGCTCTTCCCTTTACAAGGAATCAAGAAAAAGTAGACAGTCAATATGGTTTTATAAAGAAAATTTTAGAGGGACATGGAATCCCTATCCAGGAACTTCACAGAGATTCAAAGAAGAGAAAGTTTGTAACCTAACACTTGAAAGAGCAAGAGAAAACTTGCAATCAGAGCAATGCCAGGTGGTGGTCAGGAGGGGAAGGGATAAAGAAAGAAGAGAAAATGAGAACTTTTTATTTTACTCCAAATCACAAAGTATTTGAAAATACATATTAAAGAAAGATTATTTTGGCACTTGGTAAAGTGCTAGTAAAGACTTTATTTAAGACTATTGCAATTAGAGAGAGAGACTGAACTCAACTCTGAATACAATCGGAACAAGTGGAGATTTACAGCCAACAGGCAGAGTGAAGGCATGGTAGATGATGGAAAATTACTAAGCACAGATATCAAAGGGAGGAAGATTCTTGCTAAACTGGCCTAACAGGATTCTTGCTAATGGTAGGCTAAGGACTTAGAAATTAAGGGTAGAGGATTAATAATCTGTGCAGATACCAGACTTGGGGAGATGCTCAATAAACTGATAAGAGTCTTGCTGAAGGCAGTCAAAAGCCAAGGCCTACCTGAGAAGGCTAAAAGAAAAGACTGTTTTTCTATACTCTCACAATACTTATGACACCATATGTGTGGGTTTTCCGCTCCAAGCAATTCTCCAACTCTGCAGTCACAAACTGGGTGTTGACACTGCAACTCAATTCTGATACTAACTACCTGTAATTAGTGCAGACCCTACAGGTGAAGGGCTCAGTTCCACAAGACTGCCCCCCACTTCACATGTCAATCATAAGTCCCAGGTTGTCATTCATATTTCTAACCAACTGTTGTAAATTGAGGGTTCCTACAACTTCCTCCTGAAGTTTGATAATTTGTTATAAAAACTCACAAGACTCAGGGAAACATTTACGTATGTTCATCGGTTTATTATAAAGGATATGACAAAGGATATAGATGAAGAGATACACTTGGCAAGGTATGGGGAGGAATATAGAGCTTTTGTGTCTTCTTCGGGGCACCACACTCCCAATAACTCCATGTGTTCACCAACCCAGAAGCTCTATGAGTTCTGTTGTTTAGGAGTTTTATGGAGATTTCATTACACAAACATGATTGATTAAATCATTGGCTTTTGATGACTGGGTCAATTATCAGCTCCTCTGCCTTCCTCAGAAGTGGGCTGGGGTGTTGAAAGTTCCAAATCTTTAATCGCCATGGATGGTTTCTCTGGCAACCAGACCTCACTCTGAAGCTATCTGGAGACTTTCAGCCACCAGTCATCTCATTAACATACACAAAGACAGTTACTATTTAGGAGATTCCAAGGGTCTTAAAAGCTCTTGTGCTGGGAACCAGGGACTAAGACCAAATGTAACAAAAGAACCTCTTATCATCCCTATCAGTCAGGAAGTTATAAGGATTTTAGAAGCTCTGTGCCAGGAGTTGGGAGGAAAGACCAAATATATATTTCTTATGATGTCACAAAGGCTCAGAGAACCCTGATTAAAGCTGGGTCAAGGAGGGAGTCTTTGTCAAGATAACACATCTTGAATTTGGACCTAAATGAAGATGATGTGGATCAGAGACTGAGGAAACTAATAAACCAAGGGCATGGCTGAATTGTCCATGTTAACCCTGGGGACACCTAAAGGCTGAGTGGGAGGCAGTGTGGCTTGACTGTGCAGAGGAGTCAGTAGCCACATGAAGTACAAGAGTTCTCTTTACTCATCCTATGTCAAAATGACAATATTTTTTGCAAATTCTCCATTCCTTAGAGCAACGGTCCTCAAACTTTAGCATGTATTAGGATCAATTGGAAGCCTTTTGAAAACAGACTTCTGGGACCACCCTAGGGCTTCTGGGTCAGTGAGCCCAGGAGAGATCTGAAAACTGCATTTCTAAGTTCTCAAGTGATGCTACTGCTTCTGGCCAGAGGACTATGCTTTGAGAACCAATTTCCTAGAGATAGAAGTCAAGAAAGGGAAAATGATGATTGATTGAAGGATTGCCAATGTCCTTTTCTCAGGGCCTCTACTCGAAATTTCCCTCAATAGTGACTCATTTGAGGAAGGTGATAGGTGGTCTCCACAGCCTTACCCAGATGGGCTTTACTGGGCTAGTGCCTGCATCTCCACTTGCTCTGAGTTTTGGCTGCTAATGGCTCAGAGCTGCCCCTTCAGAGTATTACTCTCAGTGGCCACCTTCTCCAGAGAATTTTCTTCAGCCAAAGGGAGCCACCTCACCTGGGAGTGTATGCCTCTAGAGTTCAAGGGTGGGTCCATAAGCCAATGACTGACTCACGTGGGCTACCTTGTAGGCTATGTCTCATCCTTCAAGATGGGACTGATTATAGCGTGATTTTTTCTGAAGTTAAACTCCAGCAGAAATTGCATTTTAATTCTCTCTTTTCCTGGCCCTGTCCTGCTTCACAGATTCCCTTTCTTCTGAGACCATTCTTTCAATAAGTTATATGTACCTCAATTCTTGTCTCAGATTCTGTTTACAGAGAACAGAAGCCAAGTCAAGAGGTGTTCATAAGACCACAGAAGCAAGATTTTATGTGCTCTGGGATAGACTGTGTCCTACTTCTCGTATTTTGAGACTTCACCTCCCAGAATTGACATGGGCACTCTCCAAGGCTAAGAGCCACCTGTGTCCACACAGTCCACAGAAAAGATATTACATCCACAGATTAACTGCCACAGGGGAGACCACAGTGGTGTATTACCTCCTGCTATGGGCTGCTTTGCAAATCTGGGAATAGGGTGATTAGAGGGGGTCTGAGTCCTGGTTTTCTAGGACCTTAGAATCTTCCTGTCCTGCCTGATACTCTTTCCAAAAGTTTTGTGATCAGCAGAGCCTTAATGATTCTAGATGCCTGGTAGGTTGTTTGTGGGGTAGTGGATTTATGGACCCAATTAGCTCTAGTGTACCTGATTTGCATAATAAGTTGTGGGAACTTCTGGTTAGAAGAAAAAATTCCACAGCAATAATGGTGCCTGTGATGGTAATGATGATAATCACCTGATAGTAAACTTTTAACTACTATGACAGACTGGAGCTCCTGAGGCACTGCTGGGAAGTCCACCTACTTCCAGAAGGTTCTAAGTGTAACTTTCCTTGGGGACTGCGTTCTGCTATAGGGATTGGTTGAGGAGGAGAGAAGTGGAAAACTTTATGTCTTGATCCTCTCTTTATAAAGACATTTTACATGATTATTATATTTTACATTATTATTATTGCCATCATCATCATCATCATTTGTGGCACTTTGATCTGGACTGCTACCCCCAAACCTACCCCTCACCTATGCCCACCTCCCACTGCAAGGACATTTCTGTTTCTCATTTCTGTGGTCTTGGCTCTCTCCAGAACAATGTTTATTTTCTCTTCAGGGACAGCCACTGGAAGGCATTAGGAGTATGGAACCTGGATTTTCAGAGCAGTGGCAGGATGAAGACTTTCCTGGATACTCAAGCACAATGCATTCAGGCTGAAGGCTGCAGTCCTCTTTCTTCATTACTATAGGAATGTTGGTCACCTGAAGCAACCGCAGGTTCCTGGGTTAGGCTGAACTGGTAACTGGAGAGAATTTTATATTGTGTCAGCTCATCCTCCTCCACCTACTTTCTGGACCTTGGTTATCCAGATCTTACCAGGTCTGGAACCCTTCTGAAGACTATTACAGTCCCAGAGGTACTCAACCTCTTCAGAGATTTAAAAGAAGCTAAAAAATGAAACGTGTTTCTTAACACCACTGGTAGCTGGTTCTGTAATCTCCTCACTGCCCTCACAACCGCCATAGTGGTTAGTAAAAGATTTATGGAAATCTCAAATCCTATGGTTTACAGCCAAGGAAAGCCAGATTTTTAAAAATTCATTTTTTCTTACTAGATGTTAAGTTTAAGAAAAGAAAACATCCAAATATTTTGATAATATTTCCCATTTTTCATGTATTAAATATCCACCACTTATGAATTTTAAGGTCTTAAGAATCATTTTCCTAATAGTTTTTAGTTTAGTCAATTTTCATGTTACTGAATAAAGATTAAGTCATGGATCACATTTCTTTTTCTTTCTTCCTTTTTTTTTTGAGATGGAGTTTCACTCTTGATACCCAAGCTGCAGAGCAATGGTGCGATCTTGGCTCACTGCACCCTCCACCTCCAGGGAACAAACGATTCTCATATCTCGGCCTCCCAAGTAGCTCGGATTACAGGCATGCGCCACCACACCTGGCTAATTTTTTTGTATTTAGTAGAGACGGGGTTTCACCATGTTAATCAGGCTGGTCACGAACTCCTGACCTCAGGTGATCCACCTTCCTTGGCCTCCCAAAGTGCTGGGATTACAGGTGTGCACCACTGTGCCCAGCCTACATTTCTGTTAGGTACACAGCAGGATTATGATCCCTACAATGTTTGAAATTACTCCCTGATAATTTAAATTTCCTGCATTTTTTATGCAAAAAAATATTTTTAAGTGCTACTACCTATGTTCCAAGTAATTTATGAAAAGGAAAAGAAAAACAGTGATTTTATTTTACTTCCTTATCTAATTTCTTTCCTTAATATCTGGTTTTCTGAAATCTACTTCCATTATAAAACACTGTATTTTAATTATAAAACGGCACAGGGCAGATAGGGCTTCCTAGCAGGTCCTTTGCACCTCTGATTAGAAGTGGGTTTTGTTCCATTTTGTTTTGTTATGCTTTTTTACTTTTATGTGCTTTCAGATTTTAACACTGAGCATGAATTAATTTTATAAACAGAAATGTATGCATATTTGTTGTAGAGAGAGAGAAGATTCTTTGAGAGGCAAGGATTCCTGTCATGTAGGGGCCTGGTCAAGAGACCTGAACGGGAGGGTACAGAGGGACCTGATCTGTGCTCACGGTCACAGCAGCTCTGAGCAACCAGTTCCAGCCGGTTCTTTTATATGTGCCGAGGAAAGTTCTAGAGCATTTTTGAGAAAAACAAAATACTGAAGAACAAGGCAAGGGAATCAAGAAAGCAGGGACAAAGTGACAGAGAAAGAAGAAGTATGACTCTGGACATAATATGGGACTGGGAAAACACCACACAGAGCCAGGTTGCTGCAGAATTTTTTAATTTGAGACAGTGATCAGAATAAGTTTAAGGTTGAAGAGCCTCAGGGTGAGGAGAAAGCCCATCATTCAGAATACAGGAACATCCAGCCCAGGTGCCATGACCTGAATGCACTAAGGGACAGGCACCAAGGAAGGCTCTGGCAGGGTCCGACCCCGAGAGGTTTTGGGACCCACCGTCATGGAGATGCCCCTCCCTTCATGTGAGGTGAGGTTTCTGCTCTCACTCTGCCTTCAGAGGTCCTACATGAGAACTACTGGGTGGCAGGGGAATAAAGGAGAATTAAGGAGAGAAGAGTTTACCAATGCATGCCTATCTTAGAGGAGAGAGGCTATGAAGGAGGCCTAGAGTCTTGCGGCCAGCTCCTGCTTTCTTTAAACTTTCAGGAAGGGGAAAGGATAGACGTCACAACTTCTGGGGATTGCTTTTTTAGAGACACAAGATAGTATGATTCATCTACCCTAAAACATGATTTTCCTTTGGAATAGATATTTCAGGATCAGAGAGTTGGGGAGATAGGTGTTCTTTTCCTTAATCTTCAAACACACACACACACACACACACACACACACACCATACATACAAACACCTATGCATATACCAACAAATGCAATTCTACATATCCATACACACACACACACACAGCTACACACACATGCTAAGCAGCTGCTTGGGTAGTACAAGATGGTTTGGTCATCAGGAGGCTGGGTAGGCAGGAGTGTGGAGCAAAGATGGAGGAAGATGGACACTTTGTTAGACATTCCTGCAGGTGGGAAACAGGGTAGTTACTTCTGCCAGTCGCTAACCCTTCCTAGTGGGCATTGAACTGCTTTAGGTACTCCAGGATGTCTGATTTGACTGTGCTGACTGGAGCCCGGTGGAACCAGCGCATGACAGGGACTCCATCAGGCCTCACCAGAAATTTCTCAAAGTTCCAGCGGATGTCATGGACCTTCATGGGCTCCCAGAAGAGCTGGCTTGATGAGCCCAAAAGATCAGAGGTTGGAGGGCAGGAGTTCTGGAGCGGAGACATGGAAAGTGGAAACATACATTTATTTCTACTTTATTTCTACTTCTGTGTGGTACAGTCTTATCTCCAGACTACAGAGTCTACTCACCACTATGTATTTTAATGTATTAACTACTTTGCATGCTTCCAATCAATCACAGACACTGCAATGTATCAATACCAATACACCAACTACTAAACAACCGAGAGCTAGAGAGTATAATGGTAAATAGAAAGCATTCCTCCTTCCCCTGTCTTTCCTCTATTCCCATTATTTTATCACGGCAATTCAGTAAAAGACTATTTTCTGTTTCCTTGGGCGAGTCATATCATTTCTACAGTTTGTTTCCTTAGCAGAAAAAAAAGATAGGTTGATTTAGAGTAGTGGCTCCCAGAATTTGGGGTTTCCTAGGCTTCATAAGCCAGTAAAATTTCAATAACTATTTCCTTGGAGATTAACGTACAATCACTAATATTCATTTTGCCAATAAGAAAAATTAAAAGTCTACTATAAGCATAAATTTAAAAATTAAAGGGTTTTTAATACCATGTTGAACCACATAAAATTGATTATAGTGCCATTTTTGAGTAAGTAAAGGGCAATTTATATGGGTAAACATAATAGTAATTTAATGTCAGAATAAATGTCAGTCTTATATTCAATAAGTTGAGCTGTATGAAAAATTCTGCATTGTCTTTTTTCCCTTGTTTGCTGTGGATGAGTGAAAATTTCAGCAGGACCAGCCTTGTTTTGCAGACCAGTATTTGAGGCTGAGTAGACAAAGAGATCCTCGGGGGTCCTTCTATCCTGGTATTCTGTAGTTCTAACACTCTGTGACTCTAAAGGCATTTAGCACATGGTATTCTGTATCATCCATGTCTGTCTCCTGATTAAATGTGAGTTCCTTCAGGGAAGAGACTATGCCCTATTAATGTTTGTTAACTCATTATATGGCACATACTGAGATCTGATAAATGATTGCTGAATGAATGAATCATTACCATTCAATACAGGCGGCTAGTCCATGTCAGAGCTGTTGTCCATCATGGGCTTCCTCTACTTAAAGCTAAAGCCTCACAGCAGATATTGCCATGAGCCTTGAACTTACCTGAGCATCTGTTTTCCAAGGGGTCCAACCACAACCCTAGACATGAGCCCCACTGCTTTCAGAGCATTTCTAGCTAACCAATCCATGCCAGGTTTATACTCACTCACCTTCAGGAAAGTAAAGACCTTCTGTTCTTTTTCTCCATTCACATCCCCTTTCTCAAAGAGCTGGAAATTAGGGACAAAGCCACTACCTGGACGCACATACCTGCAGTGAATCAAAGTGTTCCCAGCAAGATCCAAATTAAGACATGGATGGAAAATAATGACCACCACCAATTCACAGGAAATTAAAGATAAAGGGAAGAGGCTGTGCATAGGGAAGATAAGAAAAGATAGTCTGTGGGAAGCAGGACTTCATGCAATAGGCTTTATGGAGCCAATAGAGAATTCTAAGAAAATTGGAAGGCAATATCTTGAGCTTAGGTTTCCTGCTTCATTTCCATTTCTTATAATCCCTTCTTTCCTCTATGCTTCTTTTCCATTCAATCTTCCCTTAGCCTCATCATTGAATAATTCAAAAGTATAGAGAATATTTGAGCCCTGCAAATAGAATAGATTGAATTCAAAACATCATAAGGATATGCTTCAACCCATGTATCTATATCCTATCCCAGAAGTTTCCAGAATAGGCAGGCATCTAGGTGGAATGAGGAATGGAAATCCTGACAGGGCACCTGCAGAGTCCCATGCAAGCACTCACTTGAGTCCAAGAAGTATTTCTGAGTTTGTTCCTGGTTCTTGTTTTCCAAACTGGTTGCAGGGAAAGGCCAACACAACGACACCAAAATTCTTCAGCTCCTCCTGTAGTGCATTCAGTTCTGTAAGTGGAGAATGAATAGCATTGGTGGCTTGGTCGGGAGGCCTACCTCAAGCAGTGAAAGATCACTGAATGTATCCATTTATGCTATGAATAAACCAAGGACTATGAAGGGAAAGATTCAAGATTACAGAGATCAAAGGAGTAGAGAGAAAAAAAAAAAAAAAAAAAAAAAGACTAGAGCACATGTTTCCAGAAATGCATCTAAATGGCTGCTGTTTTTCTTGTACAGTAAGCCATGCCTGGCTATACTTTACCATCCAATGAGAACTCTTATTTTTTTAAAAAAAAAACACAAACACACACACACATTGGTAGCCTTGTGTGGGAGTCCTGTTTGATTCTAAAGAGAAGTCAGATTTGAGTGCCACTGTCTTCCTTAGTTGGTGAACTGATCAAAAAAATTTGTAAGGAAAAAGTAAACAAAATGGAAATACTACCCACCTATCCCCGCATCCCCCCAGCTCCACTCATACATTGTCCCATGGTGACACAACCAGACACTCCAGTGCCAGTTACATTCCCAGGAGTACTCCTTGGTGCTCCACCCTGAGAGTGGTAGAGAAAGGGAAATTCCAAGGCTATCTCTACAGTATTCTGTACCCTCTCCTCAATTCCAGTGACCTAACTGATGCTGGAATATGCCCTAGAACACTCCCTGGGACTCCAGGCCACAAACTCCAAACTGCTCTTTACCACTGTCAGGAACCTTCCAACTTGTGTGTTTAGACTTGAACAATAATTTCCATATTCAGCTATTTTCAGGTCAGATTTATTCAGACCTCAGAACCTCTATTGGCTGTTCTCATTCAGATTCAGCTCTGCCTGCTGGAATGTCCCCTAAGAACCTCTTCTTAAATAGAGAGTGTCTTCCTATTTTTCTACAGTTCTTTGGTTACTATCAATACTCATCCCTCTCTTATCTTTGGCCATCAAGAGTATTTCCTTTCTATAGCAGACACACTTAACAGACCCTGATTCTATTCCTTTGGTAAGTTTCTTTAATTCTCTCAATTTCCTCATCTGGAGTAAAATTTGAATGAGATGCTCTTTTAAATTCTCATGAACTAATTTAATAAATTATATCACAGCAACACAATGGAATACTATGCCTTAAAATGAATAAGGAAACTCACCATGTTTTTTTCTTTTGTTTTTAGACAGAGTCTCTCTCTGTCACCCAGGCTGGTGTGCAGTGGCAGGATTTCAGCTCACTGCAACCCCCGCCTCCCAGGTTCAAGAGATTCTCATGCTTTAGCCTCCTGAGTAGTTGGGATTACAGGCATGTGCCACCATGCCCAGCTAATTTTTTGTATTTTTAGTAGAGACAGGGTTTCACCATGTTGGCAAGGCTGGTCTCAAACTTCTGATGTTCAAGAGTGATCTGGCCACCCTGGCCTCCCATAGTGCTGGGATTACAGGTGTGAGCCACCACTCCCGTCCCCAAGGTATGTGATATATGTGAAAAAGTAATGTGCATAATCATTTCCATGTGTATGTTTGTGTATGTGTATGTGCTTGAGAGAAAGAAAGTGAGAGGGAAATGTTTGCTTGTATATGCATAACAGATTTCTGGAAATATACACCATAAACTGATAATACTGGTTGCCTAAAGAGAAGGGAACATGGCAAGTGTCACTGTTAAACCTTTATATCTCTTGAATTTTGAATGTTGCAAGTATATTGCCTATTCAATATGTAGCAAATTTAAGTTAAAATTAAATTAAATTAAAACAAATTTAAGAGCAGCTTCATATTCCATGGAACTGCTGTTTACACATCACAACTTTTAAAATTTACCACATTTTTCAAATTTAACTTTTTGAAGAGAGGAGAATTCTTGCTTGCTAAATGATACAAAACTGTTGTTTGGGCTCTAATACCTAGGTCCTGAGGTCCTATAGTAGATACACTTAGCGGACCTTGATTCTATTCCTCTGGCAAGTTCTTTTAACTTTCTCACTTACTAAATGATACTAAATCATTGTTTGGGCTCTTATAATAAAAATTTAGTCTGTAGCTTTTCAGGTTTTCCCTAGACTTGATTGTACATAAAAATAAAAAAACTGAGGCCAGATGTGGTGGCGCATGCCTGTAATCCCAGCACTTTGGGAGACTGAAGCAGGTGGATCACTTGAGGCCAGAAGTTTGACACCAGCCTGACCAACATGGCAAAACCCAGTCTCTACTAAAAAAAAAAAAAAAAAAAAAAAAAAAAAAAATTAGCTGGGCGAGAAGATACACACCTGTAGTCCCAGCTATTTGAGGCTGAGACAAGAGAATAGCTTGAATCCCGGAGGCAGAGGTTACAGTGAGCCAAGATCGCACCCCTGCACTCCAGCCTGGGCAACAGAGCAAGACCCTGTCTCAAAAATAATAATAATAATAAAGTGACCCCAAATTATTTTAAAAGTGTGATTCTTATCCTAATATGTACTTTTGAGAGTATCTTTTTATGCATAATTTTACCATTAAATTGGAAAAATATTTAGCTTCTTTTGGTAAATGTAAGCCATTTGTACTTCAGAGGAGCAGGCATTTTATTAGAATTTTTGCTTAAATCATAAAGCATCCTCTGAATGTTAATTTTAAAATGTCAAAATTTGGTGAGCCAGATCTTTTAGACATGAGATTATAATATGCTTGACTTTAAGTGTTATTTAAAAGGGATACAATTCTGGGATTTTTATTATTGAAAATCCATTAAGAAAAATTGATAGGGTTTATATATTTTTGATCAGTTGAATAGATAACAGTGTCAACATGTGGAAAATTTTTCTTAAAACTTGTTTATGTAGAGGCCAGGTGCGGTGGCTCACGCCTGTAATCCCAGCACTGTGGGAGGCCAAGGCTTGCAGATCACTTGAGGTCAGGAGTTTGAGTCCAGCCTGGCCAACATGGCAAAACCCTGTCTCTGCTAAAAATGCAAAAAGAAAAAAAAAAATTAGCTAGATATAGTGGTGCATGCCTGTAATCCCAGCTACTTGGGAAGCTGAAGCACAAGAATCACTTGAACCTGGGAGGTGGAGGTTGCAGTGAGCTGAGATCACACCACTGCACTCCAGCCTGGGCAACAGAGCGAGACTGTCTCAAAACAAAACAAAATTTGTTCATGTATTATTTTGATCCATTTCTCTGTGGCATTTGGTGCAATAAATATTTTAAATTTATCTTGAACCGTTTTTTTTAAAGCATAAAATAAAGTTCTTGGCCTGCCCAAAGTTGTATCTATCTCTAGTATAATTGATCTAGAATTTTAAATAACCTTTTTTGGATCAATAGTAATACCAAACTCTTCTCTGTTAAGGGCACAAAGAAAATGGAAACACACCTCAGCTACCACAGAAGGTTAGGCCAAGGTTGGCAAGATGGAGCATTCTTCTACATTGCCAGTCACATTACACAGCCCTTGCACTAATCAAAGGCTGCCCAGACAGAAAACTTCATTTCCCTCTTTGTCATTTGGAGTTGCCTACAGAACCCAAGGGCATTTTCCGGAATGTCAAAGATCACTCATCTCTCCTGTTTTTATCAGAAGTAACCGCTGAGAAGCATAAAATCAGTGCTTGAAAGCCAGGTATCTGGCCTGGGAGTCACAGCTAGGCTTTAGCACTCTCCTAGAAAACATAAACAATTTCATAGAACTTCAATATCACATAACATGTGATCATGATGAATCAAGACAAAAACAAGGTCACTGCATAATTGTAACTGAACATAGACAAAGCATGAACATTGTCCAAATCACAGCAATGACCAGGTACCACCCTATTCTTGCCAATATGAATGACTGGTGCTTCTTTACCAGGTACAACTTTAGCCTTAGTTTCTCTCCCCATGTAGATATAATTGATCAAGATACCAAATCATATAATTGCTCCCAGTTCTTGATGGCATCCAATTCAGAACAGAACTTCAATTCCTTGAACTCGTCTCCAAATCACCTAACAAAAGCTCAGATTCTACAGTAAGTACTTTCTAATACTTTCATGTTAAGAAGCCCCATGGTTCTCCACAGAACATGTTCTCTTTCAGGGCACCGAGTAACACACTCAACTTGTTCAACTACAAGTGTGCTCCTGGTGGTCTTTAAGTCTTTGGGAAAGTCTTAGTTCTCAAATCTGGAAATAATTATCTTGATATTCTAAGGAGCAGAGCAGGAGCAGCATTTAGGGAGGCAGAGTCACCTGATCACTTCTCCCACTGCATCCTCTAATAACACATTAGTAAAACCTTCTGGAATTAGAATATGGTTATCTGGCAATGCTGCTTCCAAAAGAGTTGAAACGTGAGTTCTTACCAGGATACTGAGCTGCCAAGCCTCAATAGGTGGCCACATTGACAAACAGGACATGCTTGCCTGCAAACTGCTTGAACTGGATGTACTCCTCACCGTTCAGGGTGAGGGCTCCATACTCATAGATGGTGCCTGTCACTCCTTTGTTGCAATCCACCTGGAATGTTACAAAAATAACCATAACGATATAAGATAAACAATAATTTCCAACATTTGTGGACTTTTTCAAAACACTCAAAGACCCTTCATGTAACATCTTGAAATTCTAAGAACTGAAGGGACATTTCCAAGTAAAATTTTTAGTTAGAGCTGATGCCATAGCTAGAATTTATGTCTTCTAACTTATAATCCATTTTTTGTGTGGGGGTGGCAAGAGAAGCATTTCATAATATTCTTCCTGTTTCTAGAAGATTAATACCATTTACTTCTGTTCCCTGACATTGCATTCTTCCCCGACATCCTAACACCCCATTCAAGTCATGCCGTCCTCTCTCAGATACTCTTAACAGATTTTTTGCAGGATTTCTCATAAGTAAGTTTTGCACAAACTTCTCATCTATATGTTCTTTTTTTTTTTTTTTTTTTTTTGAGACGGAGTCTCGCTCTGTCGCCCAGGCTGGAGTGCAGTGGCCGGATCTCAGCTCACTGCAAGCTCCGCCTCCTGGGTTCACGCCATTCTCCCGCCTCAGCCTCCCGAGTAGCTGGGACCACAGGCGCCCGCCACCTCGCCCGGCTAATTTTTTGTATTTTTTAGTAGAGACGGGGTTTCACGGTATTAGCCAGCATGGTCTCGATCTCCTGACCTCGTGATCCGCCCATCTCGGCCTCCCAAAGTGCTGGGATTACAGGCTTGAGCCACCGCGCCCGGCCTATATGTTCTTATATTGTAATTCCTATCCCCCAAAATCAGGCCCATAACTTCTCCAGATGCCATTGAAGGGCCTTTCCAGGCTTCCCAGTGGGGTATTCACTGGTGATGGCGGGGAGGGGCAGCGGGAAAGTGCTGGGTAGAGAAAGGTGGGTCCCTGACCAGGGCTCCACCCTGAGGCTTGTGCCCACGGACCTAGGTGAGGACAGGCACTCCTGCCTCTCACCCAAATGTTGCCTGCCCCGCCCCCATCCCGTGACTATAAAAACCCTGAGACCCTACCAGGCAGACACACAGACGCTGGACGTGCAGAGGACCACATCTGCGGAGGAACACACTCGACTGCTCGGACGCGGAGAGGGAAGCACCAGGGTAGGAGCACACTGGAAGGCCATTGACGGCGGAAGGACAAGGAGGTTGGCCGAGAGGTAGGAAAAGAGCCCGGACTCCAGGGAAAAACCATCCATCTTTTGGCTCCCCCATCTGCCGAGGGCCACTTCAACTCAATAAAACCTTGCACTCATTCTCCAAGCCCACGTGTGATCCGATTCTTCCTGTACCCCACGGCAAGATCCCTGGGATATAGAAAGCCCTCTGTCTTTGTGATAAGGCAGGGATCTAATTGAGCTAACACAAGTCGCCTATGGATGGCTGAACTAAGAGCACCCAGTAACACACGCCCTCTAGGGCTTCAGCTGTAAACATTCACCCCTAGACACTGCCTTGGGGTAGGAGCCCCACAGCCTGCCTCTCTGTATGTTCCCTCTCTGCTCCCCTAGAGGTTTGAGCAGTGAGGCACTGAGGAAGCGAGCCACACCTGCCATCGCATGCCCTCTGAGAGGGACAAGGGAACTTTTCTGGTTTCACTGGTACCTTCAGAACTCATTCTTGACACCCACTTCTCATCTTTATATTGTGAAACATCCTGGACTGCTCATGAATTAAAGTTCATAAAATAGAAAGTACAGAGCGGAAAAACTTTCTACCCACAAGCATGCCAGGAATAAAAGGCATGCAGAACCTGGAACAAAAGGCTAAGATGTTATCTGGTAAGAGAGGCTATATTCCTGGCCATATGACGAAAAGTCATAGAATTTTAGAGTAATTTAAACTGGGCTTCACAGGATCTCAGTCCTTAAAGGCATACCCCATGCAGTGAAGGGATTGCCTATGGGTGAGCTACTGTGGGGAAAGTGGGGCAAGAAACTCTTTACCATCTTCGGAGTCTGTCACCAGGACACAAGACCATAGCTTCTCCTTCATTATCCTTGGAGAGAAGGAGGCTTGACCTAGGCACAAGCCCTTTCCTTCTGAGTCCATACTTCTCTACACATCTGCGCATATACATCAGTCACAATATTTGGGAACATTAGCCTAAGAAATCCACTATGATGGGGTTGTCATCTATGTGCCTGCATTCTCTTTGCCTTCATGACACCTTACCTCTGAGCTAAATAATTTCCAGCATTTGTCTTTCTTGCTACTATAATAAAAAGTCACACGGAAATCACCATGTGAGCTGTCATTTGTATGCCTCCATTTTCTTGCCTTTGTGCTACCTTAGCTCTGAGTGTGACACCTTCCAAAGGTTTGCTTCTCATGTGGATGTCACTCTGTGAAATGAGATGCAGAATCCCAAGAAAATTGCAGACTCAAAGAGCTCAATCTTTCCTACCCAGCTTCCAGTTCTGCTCTAGTTTGCTTACATCTGTTTGAAGAAGACAGAATACCCTAGAACACAGCTCTTAATTCACAAGATGATATTTTACATAGAAAATTCCACATCCAACCAGGCAGCAGTGGCTGACATAGATCTGGATGACCCTCGGAGGTTGTCCCTTCAAGTAATCTGTTACCTTTCTTGAAAGTAAGTAAGTAAGCTGTCTTACGGCATTTAATAGACACCATCTTACACTTCATATGAACCCAATAACAGAGATTAAAGCTCAGAGCTTCAGGTTTGTAGACCTGCATGAGTATCAACTGGAAGCATTTTAGAAAAGCAAGTTCCTGGGCTCCCCCTAAAACTTACTGAATCAGAAACTCTTGGGTGGGGCCCAGCAATTGTGCTTTAAGCAGCTCTCTCTGAGGTAAGCTCAAGTCTGGGAATCACTGCATTATATGATGGGCATTGTTCCCCACCTTTTATAGAGGAGAAAAAGGAACTAACAAAAGATATATAATTGGCATACGGCCACCACTGAGGCTGCTTTTGAATAAATTCATCTGATTATAAAGTTAAACTTTGCAGGTGCCTCAAGTGAGCTGCTCAGTCTGCATCCTAAGACATATATACACATCTTTTACAGGGGTGGCTATTGACATCCAGTGGGAGAACTTTTCTAAATGGCATCAGGAGATTTGGGAGCAACACCAAGGTCTGAGAACAAAGCCTACTCTGAGCTGAGCTTTGTCTCTACCTCACCTCATGATCCTCCCTAAAATTAATATTGGTGGACAACCATATTGGCCTTGTGTGTTTTATTTTTCTAGGGGTGTGGGAGTAGGAGGAGCTCCTCTTTCCGTGACCTTGAAACTCCTGGTGCAGATCCCAACACCAGATTCTCTCACCTCTCCCTCTGGGTTTCTGGCTGAGCAGCCTCTCCAGGAGTAGCAAGGGCAGCCTCCCTGCCAATCCATTTGCTACTTCATGCCTCATTTGTTGGGATCCACAACGCTACCCCAAGTTACAGACAAGCATGAAGGGGACAGGCTCTAGGCTATCAAGGGGCCACCAGGGGGAAGTGGCAAAGGGGAATGTGCTGAGGCAGCCCCCAACCCCACTCCACATACATGCAGTTCAAAGAGCCACTAGGTGCAGAGGAAAAGATGCAAGTAAGAGACAGTGGATTTAGGGAGAGCCCGCTAAGGATAGCAATGTCAGGATTTGTGAAAATCTGCTGGGAATGCAGATCTTGTCCTTCGAAAGGAGAGAGGAGAGAACTCCTCACAACTCTGGCAGCCCGGTTGGTCATTATGTGCTAGAATCAGCTTGGATCTCCTGCCCCATGCTCACCTTCCTATTTTGAGGCTTCAGGGTCTGCTGAGCAAAGCCGACCAGGAACAGCAGGACAAGACAGCAGGCCTGAAACTGCCGGATCATGGCTAGGAGTTTTAGTCGACTCTGAGGTCCCCAGGATTTCAGCCCCTTTTGAACCCTTGGCAGGGACCAGTTTGAAGAAGCACCCTCCAATCGCAGAGTGGCATTCATACACACCCACCTCCACTCCCTACACACACCCCCTTCTTCTTCAGTTGTAAACCCCTCACCATCGAGCTTGCTCCACCTGCCTTGCCTCTGCCAGCTTCACACAAAAGGCATTCTCTGCCTCTTGAAACTAAAGTCTGGGTGAGGTTGAGTTCTTGTGAACTCTCTTGAAATACAAGCTTTTAGTTATCTCAGATTTCTGAGCTCTTTTCAAAAGCCTATAATCTATGTCCTAATCACTGATACCTGATCCAGCTATGCAGCTCCTTAGGGCAGCAGGTCAGATGCTATCCTCTTATGGAACAGACCTACACACATTCCCAAGCTCTTTACCCTTCTGCTTTTAGCTCAAAAAAAATGGCTGAAGCTTTGACTACAAGGCTATAAAGACCATTGAAATCAATACCTATCAGTGCAACTGACTAGCTCCTTGACTCTGAAATAAAAGTTAACGTGTCTGTCCCCAGTTTTCTCATCTGTGAAATCAGCATAATAATATTATCTACCTTATAGGGCTGCTGTGACAATTAAATGTGATAATAACTATAAAGCACTTACCACATGGCCTGACAATGGTAAACAACTAGAACTGTATTCACACAGTTTCATGTATGAGAAAACTGAAGCTCAGAGAGAGACAGAGATAACATATAAAAAGTCACACAGTGGGTAACAGTGAAATGGGGCAACTTCTGCTTCCTACTCCACATCTCTTGCTCTGGTTCCATTTGGATCATAATTATTGTGATGAAATCTTTACTATCTGAGACAATTTACATTTGCTCACCTTGTAGTAATGAGCCCTTGAGAGGTAAGGAGACATTTCATTATAGACCCCATCAGTAGGTCAAATGGCCTAAAACCGCAACTTCATAGGTTTTGGTGTTCCCACATTCTTGATAGACTTTTGAGTACCTTGGGTACTTGCCTCCAGGAATGAGAAGTGAAAGTACAGGAGCACACACTGAACAGGAGGAAACAAAGAACATTTTATATCCCTGGTCCACCCAAAGGTATCATGGGGCTGCAATTGCCCTTCACCCATCCTCCTTCAGAGCCTTGGTTCCATGTTATCTCCTTCCAGGAATTTTGCTTTCATCCCTTAGCTGTCTCCTCACTTCCAGGATCTTCTCCAGTCCCTATTTCCTTCACACTCTGCCTCTATAACTTTTCTAAAGGTCAGGTTTGTTGATCTTGCTCATGTTAAAGTGCCCCAATTCCTCCTGAATTCTTACACTTTTAGTTTGAAATTATCCCATGAAGCACTCAAGGTCCTTTCTGATTTGACATCAGCCAGATTTCCCTGATGTAACCTTCCCTCCAGAAATGTTCTGATTGTGGCAGATAGAACTGTCTTCATCATCAGAGTCTACCTATCTGGGGTTGACTCTAGATCAAATCTTGGCAATTACTTTGGGGATCATTCCTGAGAGATTTTATGATATACAAATTACATATTTTTATTCAAAATGATGGATACGGCTTTATTGAAGAAGACTTCCGAGGTAACTTTCTGAGACTTGAGTCACAAATCAGGGTTCTGGTGAGCTTGACCAGGCCTCAATATATATTAGGAGCCAGTTCACATCCTCACCCTCCTCCTTAGAATTTGACTTAATTTATTAATTTACATTTTAAAACCTATTCTGTCCACAGATAGAAACATTATTTCAGGTCTGATTTCATCAATCAAGAGCATACTCTTTGGATACTAATCAGTAGAGTCCACAATGGCATTATTTTCTCTAGTATCTTTGAAACATTATTGGTTCACTTATTTTAGTTTTTAATTTTTATTGGTTCACTTTTAACTTAAGGTCAAATAAACATCAAAGTTTATACGAATTGCCCCTGCAATGTTGGTGCCTATTATTGCCTATCCACCCAAGCAATTGATCTTTTAAATCTGAATTCTGTCATCTATCAGACTAGCTGTATTTATCATCTATTAATGATCTACACATTTGATTAGCATACGTTTTGCATCTTCCACCAAATACATTAAAGTTTATAGGATAGAAAGAAGCCAAACGCAGAAGTTTCTGCCCAGGACTAGAGTTTAACTTACTCCTTCTTATTCAAGATGCTTGTGGTTGATTTTTGGTTAAGCTATGTTCCCATTCAGTGATCAGTACTCACATATGTTCATAAGTCACTTGTTTAAAATATGTCTTAAAAGGTAGTAGAAGCCCCAAGTGGAGCTTTTTCTTAGGTTCTGAAGTTTATTTCCCTTACTTTGGACAGTCAAAACATTTGCATGTCTACCAAGACATGTAGCATTCGTGCTTGCAGGCAGGGATGGTCCTCAGTGTGTATACACAGGAATATGCACGGCAGTTGTTGGAGCCCAGGATTTGTTCTGATTGGTTGTGCCCATGGCATACTTCTAAATATATATATACACACACACATACATTTTGGGACAAGGTCTGGCTCTATCAGCCAGGCTGGAGTGCAGTGGTATGATCTCGGCTCACTTGTAACCTTTGACTCCAAGGCTCAGGCCATCCTCCCACCTCAGCCCCCTGAGTAGCTGGGACTACAGTCGCATGCCACCAAACCCAGCTAATTTTTGTATTTTTAGTAGAGATAGGATTTTGCCATGTTTCCCAGGATGGTCTTGAAGTGGTGATCTCAAATGATCCACCCACCTAGGCATCCCAAAGTGCTGGGATTACAGGCGTAAGCCATCCCACCCAGCCCTGCTAAATATTTTAATGTCAGCTTTGATTGCAGAACCAATACAGGCAACATAAGGTTTTAATTTTTTATCTTGAGATCTGCTTGTCTGTGCTGTGCTGTGCCAACAAATTCACATAGAACAAGTAGATGACTTTTATTAATATCTCAGGTTTAACTTTAAATTTCCTTTTTGTTCTACATTTTTTTCTTCTTTTAAATTTAAAAAATGTATTTTTCTTACTGGAGAAGAAAGAAGCAAAGGATGTGTTAAAAACATAGCTTTTTATCACTGTCAAGGTGTAACACTCTACCATTTTACTCAAATTATGTATTACCTCTTCCTTATTCCTGTTCTGTTATAATTTAGCTTGAGCACACACACACCGCCCCCCCCCCACACACACACACAGAGACACACACAAGAAGCCAGTGCAGAGCCATCAGAGGGGAGGCACAAATGTTTGGGAGATCATGGATCCTCCTGGTTGTTGCCTCTGTTTGAAGATAGGCACTATAAAATTTCTTCTTTCCCAGCAGCAAGCGCGGCAGAAGGCATGTAATGAATTTTCTATTAACTTGCCTTCTATGAAAGATTAATCATCCCTCAGAAGGGTCAAGGTTTGAGCAATGCCAGCCCTAGTTACCTCCTATTCCAGTGATAGCTTTGGAAGGCTTCTTAACTGCTTCCCTGATTCTGAATTCACTGAATCTCACTTTTTTCTTTTTCTTTTACTTTTTTTTTCATTTCTACACTTTTTACCCATTGCCATCTCTCATTACTTTATCCTTTTCTCTCTCCTCATTGTGTACAAGAAAAAGAGTTTGGATTCAGGATTTAAACAATCCTGGCTTTAAGTTGTTTCTCACTACACAATTTTGGGCAAGTTATTTAATTTTTCAGTGTATCAAGTTCTTTTTCTTTTGTAAAAGAACATAACAGTAATGACTTCTAAAATAAAGATTAAGTAAGAATTTATATCTGGAAATGCCGGGCACATACAGTAACAACTCAATAAATGCTGATATAAGTTCCCATTATTTCTTTTTCTTCTTTCTTTTTTCATTTTCCTTCCTGCTCCATTTATCTCTTATTTATCTTCTTATCTGCTCTATTCCTTTTCTATTCATCAACTAAAGAAGCTCCCAACCTTGAGTATCTCCAGCTTATTACATTTTAATTCAACTTTTTTATTAAGGAAAATTTCAAACATATATAAAAAGTAGAAAGGAGTATAATTAGGCTCATATACCTGTTGCCCACTGCATCTATGATCTATGATCAACACAACTCACCACCAATTTCATTTTACTTACATCTGAAAAAGCTTGTTACCACAGCCCCCACCCTTGCACACATACCCATCCTCACTGAATTATTTGGAAGTAAATTCCAAATGACATATCACTTTACCTGCAAATATTGTCTGCCCTTTCTGATCATAGCCAGGAAAACAGCCAATATTTGTCCCTGGGATATCTCTGGGATGTCTACATGGTGTTTCTATATCAAAACCTGGTGTTTTCTGACTGGCTTTGATGCCTTTCACAAGTTGCCACAGGCTGAGGGATTGCAGAGTGGGAAAGGAGAAGCCAGACTGTCTCAGCCTTTAATTTGTTCTAAATCAGATTCTGATTGCAACTGTTGTGGGGGCACAGTTGTAGATTTATCTAACCTAGGCCTTGTGACTTGGATGAGACAATCTCTAAACTTTACTGAGCATCTGCTTCTTATGAATATTGTTGTGGCCTGAAAAACATGACCTATAAGACATATGTTTGAACTCAAAATGTATTGATTGTTACTCGTGTTTCCCAGTCTTCTAGGAGTAAGAATTGGTCAGATAAGTGCCAACGATGAGAATCTCTGAAAAGCCGAGAAACTAAACTGTCTGCCTTAAAAGGGACTTTGGTGGTTTTTCTGATCCAACTCCCGCTTTGTGCAAATAGGTAAATTCAGGCCTGTAGAGGAGCGGCGTTCTCCATGTTCCACAGTTCTACTGAGAACTGTGATGGTCTGCAGTGTATGCTGGTGATGTAAGGCATATTTATTCTTTCCTGGGGAGCAGTAAGGATCTGAGTCATAGATTGCAGAATTTCCAGGTGGGAGGGCATCTGGTTTTGAATGGTGTGGGTCACTCAAATTCCTGTGTGTGGGCAAGGACACAGTGCTCTCTCCCCCACGTCCTTCCCAGTCCGTTAAAGCAGGAGTAATAGGAACACTGTCTAGGGGAGTGCGCATTATTTCTCTCACCACCTCCCCACCCCAACCTCCAAGAAGCAGAGTTCTTCCTGGAGCAGGTTGGAGGAGGAAAGCTTGGCATTAGTAACAGACCCTTCAGGAAGTCTGTGTGTCAGGGACAGCTGCCTCAGTGAAAGATGAGGTTTAGGGCCACAGCCAGCTTCAACCATAGATGAGTCCCAAACTTCATCATGTTTGGGGAAGAAGATCAGAAAGTTAAGAACATGTGAGAATGAAGATTAAATTCCAAAGGACATTCAGTGATCTCTCTAGAATTTGCTTCCATTTCCAAACACATACATTATGAGTAATTGAGCCTTGAGGGTGAAGCTGCAAGTGGATTTGAAATTGAAACTCAAGTTTATGGTCCATTTACACTATTGTGAATCTTTGGCCAAGTCGCCTTTCCTTTCTGAACTTATTTTTCCATTGCAAATTCGAGCTGAAGATGCCCATCCTACCTCTGTAACTGGCTGATTGTAAGGGCTAAATGAAATTCTTGATGTGAAACAGGCTCGTAAACTATAAATTCTGTATAAACATAAGTGAGAGTAACTTAAAATGGCAGACTTGGAGTAGATCCTATGCTTCATGCTTACAAAACTAGAGTAAGGAAAATCCTGGAGGCCTGAATGGAGATGCCAGATGCCAAGGGAGATTTTCTAATTCATGGAAAATAGTCAAGTGAAACCAAAGGGTGGACAGAGATCTCTAAGTCAGATTTCGGTGGTTTCAGAGGTTGTGGTTTGAATCTGAATAAAGAGGTGTACTGTCCCTGAGAAGGAATCAAACCTATTTCCTTTATAATCAAAGGAACTAAAAACAAAAAATCTGATATTGACTTTCAGGTAGGATTAAGTCATTACCAGAAACTAGGACAGGGAGTCTGAAAGGCCTCATTTCAATTTGTAAACTGCCACTCACTAACTACGTGACCTTGGGCAAGAAACTTATTCTCATAAGAATAAGGAAAAATTCTCAAGGAAAAATTAGAGTCCGGTTGGGAAAATTAGGCAGCGATTGAGACACTGGTTTTTCCCACCCAGGTGTCCCACCACGTTTAAGATCATGAACTGCTTGTAATTACAAGATTGTTAAAGTCAGGAAGTGACAGATCTTATAGCTTAATTTAGGCCTGGATTGGCTTTTTAGCTTTAATCTATGGCTCAGGCTATAAACATTTCCACCTAAAATCTTGATAGGTAGGCCAGGTGCAGTGGCTCATGCCTGTAATCCCCAGCACTCTGGGAGGCCGAGGCGAGTGGATCACCTGAGGTCAGGAGTTCGAGACCAGCCTGGCCAACATGGTGAAACCCCGTCTCTACTAAAAATACAAAAAATTAGCCAGGTATGGTGGTGGACACCTGTAATTCCAGCTAACCAGGAGGCTGAGGCAGGAGAATCTCTTGAACCCGGGAGGCAGAGGTTGCAGTGAGCCGAGATCATACCTTTGTACTTCAGCCTGGGTAAGAAGAGTGAAATTGTGTCTAAAAAAAAAAGATAGGTAAAATTTGATAAAATTGTATTTCCTGTCTTTCAGTGGGAATTCCTTCTCCTGTCAGATTACATATATGTATGTATAATTTGCATAATATATATAATTTGGGCCAGGGGAGGTGGGATCTCAATGTTCTCAGCACAATTGACCCCCAAGGTTAAAAATTTAAATCCAAAGAGGTGTGTTTTAAAGAATGGAAAGAATATAGCTGTCTGAGAGATTCACATAGGGAGCTAGTAGGAGTGAAGACTAGAAGGAGGTTAAGAGCACATCAGGAGAGCTTCGAATACCTTGCTGGAGATTCTGGATTTGATGCTGTAATAAACTGGTTAGCAACGCTGGCTCTTTTTAAGGGGAGAGATGTCATCAGATAGGTGTTTAGAGTTTCCAGTGGCCATAGGGTAAAGGAAAAAGTATAGAAAGGAAGAGTCTGGAAGACAGAAGACAAGGAGGAGATGATTTCAGCATTCCAGAAAAGAGGCAACAGGGATTTGATATGGGCTCTGGCTGGGAGGCAGCTGCTATGTGAGACAGTCAGGGGAAGATGACAAGTCCCTCCATGTGGCCTCCTGCTGAGCATGAGCTCCCTGAACAGAGTTCTTGCCTCCAGGGAAACTAAACCAATGGAACAAGGGGCTTGAGAAGGCCATTCGATCTGACCATTGAGGCATAGTTTATGATGAAAGTTTCTCTTCTGCTCTAGAAGTAAGGTATCATGTGACAAGCAAAGATAAAGTGGCGAGGAAGGTAAGGCATTTATAACAGCAAGGGGGGAGCAGCCATCACTAAACACAGGCTTTGGGTAAGTCGGATTTTCTATTCGAGCACCAGTTTGTTCACCTGTTGAATTAACACTGGGTGTTTTTCTTGGGCTGGGTCCAGTGCTAAGTTTAAACTAATCTCTTTTTTTCCCCCTAAAATTAGCCCTATGAAGTTCATATTGTCCTACCAGTTTTACAGATGAGGGCCAGAGGCACAGAGAGCAGATTAAGTCACATAACTTGGGAAGGAATGAGGTTTGATATTTTAATCTCCACAGTTCTTTGAACTGTGATAGAGGGGAGGAGGGCAGGCAAGTCAGCATCTGGGGTCAGGAGGTGCCACAAAGCAGGAAACCTGAAGGGCTTTGGGTGTTTTGTGGCTAGGTCAGGCATTGCATGGGCTCCTTCCCTTAGATTAGAGGGCTCTAAGAAGAGATGAGACATCTGAGATAACAAAAAATTTCTGTTTTTCAAGAGAGCTCTTAAATGCCCAGACTTCCCCAGACTGGTGGAAAATTAAACCCAGTAAGACTTCAAGAATTAAACCTCACTCAGACTTCAGTTACAGGGAGGCAGAGGCAGGATTTTGTGTGAACCTGGAAGAGGCAGGGCTGGTGGAGGGGGCTGGTTGGAGACAAACTTAGAACTGGAGAGGAAGAACTTATCATTTCCTAAACACGAAAGTTCAACAAAGCTGGGCTGGCAGTGCCAATCCTATGGGAGGACGGGAGATGTGTGGGAAGAGCGGTAAGGGAAACCACACTGAGCCTCTTCACTAATCCACAGATTTTTCAGCATCTCTTTATCTCATTAGAGCCCATTTGTTCCTGAATTCACTCCTTTCTTGTAGTTTCAAAGCATTAGAAACAGCCAACGCACCAACACTTTCCAGTCTGTAATATTTGTTCCTTAGCCACTCCTTCTCTCCAAAAGGTAGGAAAATGGCAGTGGACTGGGGACAAAAAAAAATTTATATTAATATGAGAGAATCCCTGCACAGCCTAATGATGAGAGATGCCATAAATTTAAGAGTTTAACTCAACCCTTTGAAACTGAGGTCCATATGGGGGGAAAAAAATGAGTAACTAATTTTTTAAACTTTAAAGAGCTAATAATCTAATAAGGAATATATAAATTGTTCAAGAATACAAATAATATGCATATTAAACATATTAAATATACTTATGATAGTGAGGGGAAGGAGAGTGGAGTTTGGGAATCAAAGGATATAAATAATAAATAAAACAAGACAGGGGCCTTGCAAGGACAAATGATTATGAACTTAGGAGTATGATTAATTAAACATTAATTAATGTTTGCTAGGGGTCCAAACATCAAAACTGTATGGTAGCCAAAAGGGAAGAATGTCTTGGTCCATCTCCTGTGAAGTCAGCAGGGATTAGCTATGTCATTTATGTGAGAAACCCAGCAATTCCAGGGGCTCCAGGCCTGCATTCCTCAATTCACACATTCTAAAATTTTAGCCAAGACTACTGAGAGGTCATTGGGAACTGTTGCTGAATGAATGGGGCTTGTATGCCAGTTGAAAGGCAAAGCAACTTTATTCTTGAAGGGACTTCTGTCTCATTTCCATGATTCTTCTTGGGCTCTGGGCTTCCAGGCTATTAAGAGGAGTGTTTGCCACTATTCACAATAGTAAAGACATGGAATCAACCTAAATGCCCATCAATAATAGACTAGATAAAGAAAATGTGGTGGCCAGGCACAGTGGCTCATGCCTGTAGTCCTAGCACTTTGGGAGGCTGAGGCGGGCCGATCATGAGCTCAGGAGATCAAGACCATCCCGGCTAATGCGGTAAAACCCCATCTCTGCTAAAAATACAAAAAATTAGCTGGGCGTGGTAGTGGGTGCCTGTATTCCCAGCTACCAGGGAGACTGAGGCAGAATGGCGTGAACCTGTGAGGCGGAGGTTGCAGTGAGCCAAGATCACGCCACTGCACTCCAGCCTGGGCAACACAGCGAGACTCCATCTCAAAAAAAAAAAAAAAAGAAAAGAAAACGTGGTACATATGCACCATGGACTACTATGCAGCCATAAAAAAAAACAAGATCATGTCCTTTGCAGGGACATAGATGGAGCTAGAGAGCATTATCCTTAGCAAACTAATGAACAGAAAACCAAATATCACATGTTCTCACTTATAAGTGGGAGATAAATGATGAGAACACATGGACACATAGAGGGAAACAACACACACTGGGGCTTATTAGAGGGTGGAGGGTGGGAGGAGGGAGAGGATCAGGAAAAATAACTAGTGGGTACTAGGCTTAATACCTGGGCAATGAAATAATTTGTATAACAAACCCCCATGACACAAGTTTGCCTATATAGCAAACCTGCACATGTACCCCTGAACTTAAAATAAGTTTTAAAAAAATAGAAAAAAAAGGAATGCTTGCAATTTTTTGTAATTATATAATTATTTTTTAAAGTGATTTACTTTTTTAAAGCACTGCATTCAGAATGTCAGATTATTGTCCAGAAAGTTGGCAACATTAGTATTCCCCATTCCCCCACCCATCATGTAAGAGCCTCCTATACCAGACTGAGCCCAGGCTGGGAACCACTATTCCTTTTAACTTTTGCCAATCTGATAAGTGTGGAATGTGTCTTTTCATATTTATACTTCTTTGATTATTGGTGAGAGAGAACATTGTATCCTAACATAGATGCCATTTGATTTTCTGTCTCATGCCCATTTTTTTCTGTTGGTCTAGTAGTTTTTTCTTACTGCTATATAAGCACTTGAAATCATTTCCAAGCATTTGTATTAATTTGCTGTCCTTCACATATATTGTGACTATTTCCCCTCCTCGGGCCAGTTTCCTCCTAACTCTTTTTGAGAGATACTAGATGGCTGGCCCATCCTTTGATTTTTTTCAAGCTCAAATAATATAAGAAATAACATTTGAAATGTCTAGACCAACCCTTTTGCAGTGACTTTACTGGGAGGTTGCATCAGCATCTAGACACCTCCATACATTTAGGAAAAACAGACTGCAGTGTTTAAGGACCTCAGAGGGCTTGCCATCACCCATTTATAATTTTCCCAGAACTTGTGAGTCCCAGGTCCTCATTGCACTGGTGAGCGCTGAGTGCTCACGGGGGTGTGTGTGGGACAGGATGTGGTTTGAGTTCTGTGATCCTCACCCCGACCTCATGCGCCCAGAATCCTTGCAGCCCTGTGATTGGCCTGTGGGGGCTTGGGCTAAGTCCCTGCCAAGATACCAAAAGACTGCGGAGGTGGGCAAGGACCTCAGGCCCCCAGACTAGCAATCTACAAACACTAGTCATGACTACACAGTTAAGGGTCGTCCATCTGCTTCCCCTTCTCCTAGCCTGCTTTGTGCAAACAAGTCCCAAGCAGGAGACGATGAAGGTGAGTGAGCTCCAGAGAGGGCATGGTAGTTACTCTTCTGTCCTACTTCTAGACCCTGCCCTCCAGTCCTTCTTGTAAGACTCCAACTCCTGCTTTCTTCTTCTTTGCCTGTTCCCCTAAATCTCGCTTGTTTTCTCCTTGAATCTTCTTCACTCCTATGGATGGGTGTTCCTTGCGTTGAATATGACTAGGGAAGAAAGGGTCTCTATACTGTAGTCCTTTCTCCCTTTCTTCAGGTGGAGGCCCCCTGGAGACCTCTCCGGCCACATCAGTCTCTGCTTCAGAGCTGGGTCTGCGGCTGGGACAGCGATGGGCCTTACAGTAGGTGGGGACTGGGGTTTGGAGGAGAAGCTGAGTGGACTCATCTCAGACACAACTCAGCAAGAACCCCTTGAAGAGGAGGAAAAAACAAATGTGGAAGTTTTAAGGATGGATAAAGTCAGAGTTATCAGAGAAGCATAAAACATGAAAAAAAAAGAATCAGAGCCCTAAAACAACTGGATTTGGGGTCAGGCATCTTGGATTCTGGCCTCTGTTCTATGCGCAATTAATGGCTCGTTACCTTCTTGATAAGACACATGTGTCTGGCAGCAGAAGGGGCAGTTCAGGAAAGGATAATAATGAATGCGATTAACTTGGAGGCAAAAAATAATCATGAAGTTAGGTAAAGGCAAACTTTCATTTACATAATGGGTTACCACTTTTGGCTTTGGACAAATTAACCTCTGTTTTCTCATTGTAAATTTATGGGTAACGGTAACTACCTTGTGGGCAGGTGAACAACAATTTTATGCATATAATACATTCTACAAAATGCAGTTCTAATAAGATCTCCCCATCCCTCGCCTCTAAAATTAACTAGATAATTTCCTGGGTGAACTTCTATTTTGAGAATTGATATGGTTTTTATGTTACCTGTGGTGCTTAATTGAGTATGGAGACTCTGGGCTACAGAATTTGCTTAATAAAAGCTGCATTTAGAGATAATTGAGACGTGGCATATAGACTTCAATAAATTTGAAACAGCAGTCAATATCAGAAGTAAACTGGACTAAAAGGAGTCTTCGAACTGAGAGTCTCTCTAAGCTCTTGCATCCTGGTACCCAACACGACTGTGAGTAATTGTCATTGCAGTAGCAAAAGAAACAAAAAGGCAAATTCTTGCAAATGTTTAACTTGATACTAGGCAACATGAAGATAAGAATGGATACTTTCACACAATATTCTCTTTATAGATCCCTCAATTTTGCTAGTGCACATATATGTGTATAAATTTAGGGAAAGGCGTAAAAACCTGCATAGAAAAATATCTTTTTCCTCAAGAGTAAGAAGTGAGTAGCTACAACCTAGTATGCTAGTGATAAAATCAGCGGGATTACAGGATTCGAAAAGTTGTGTTTTGTTTTGCGTTACTCCTCTGAATGGGGGCAGATGGTGTTCAACCAAAATCCTTACTAGACTACTGCATTTCCAGGAAGTCTAGTTTAATCGTAGTTTAAGTCTGGACATTCCTTATTAGATAATGCCCTTCTTTCTTTTCTTCAGCCAGTTCCTTTCCACCTTCTTCTCACTGGATGGTTTGGAATATAGCTTCCTTTTCATATTCCTGTCATATATGTTTTGTATTCCATGAGCAGTTTGTGGCAGCTTCCCCAGTATAAGAAAAGGGATCAGCGTGTGCTGGTGAGTACTGTGGCATCAGTACACTTTGGGTACTGCATGAACCCTGTAAGGGTAGAGACAGAGGAGGAATAAGATGAGACCTGCCTTGTAGAGGAATTTAATAAAAGAACATGCGATGAGAATTTCAGGCAGGACTAATTTATGTTATGTGGAACTTAACAAATGTTGCGTGGAAGTCTGCTCAAATATTAATATGTTCATGAGATTTGAGAAGGAAGGGGATAGGCGGAACGGAGGATGAAGGTGGATATTAGACACCTGGAGCACAATGGGCTGAAGAGCTGGGTGAGTCGCGGGTTGGATGCTGCCGGACAGATTTCAGGGACTTACCTGCAGATGGACTTTAGGGTTCTCCATCTCTTTTCTTGAGAGCTACCAAAACCTGGGATTTCACAGTATTGGCTTACACGACCACCATATTAGTAGGAGAGTGACGAGAAAGTTATTCGAGGTGAAGATAATATTAGAATCTAGAATGTTAAACATCGAAGCTCACTTGGAGTTCTAGTAAGAATCTAGGTAAATATCTTCATTTTACTCATGGGGAAACTGAAGGCCTGGGATGGGAATTGCCCAGATTCACAGAGGAATTTAACAATGGAGCTGGCTTCTGATTCCCAGGACAGTGTTCTTTCTACTCTATGTGCTAATGAGTGGAGTAAGAGGTCAGAAGACCTGGGGAAAGAGAAGTAACTAAGTTATCCTAAAAACAGTTCAGCAATTTAAAACACGCCCTTCTCAGAGAGTCCAGGCAGGAGGCCTTCAATCCAGAGCCAAGGAGTAGCCTCTTTTACAGAAGCATGTAAGGCAAGCGTGCTTTTCTCTTCAGCCCCACTTACTTCCAGCTCCTACCATCCCAGCTTATGAATCAACACCCTTTTCCATTATCCATGCATTTCCTGGTATCTCACATCTTTCAAAATAATAGGAAACTTGATTCTTATGTGTGTGTGGTGCAGAGAGGGTACATAATAAGTGTGTATATGTATAGGGTACAGGAGATGTTTTGATACGGACATGCAATATGTTATAATCACATTATGGAAAATAGGGTATCCCTCCCCTCAAGCGTTTATCCTTTGTGCTATAAACAATCCAATTATATGCTTTCAGTTATTTAAAAATGCACAATTAAGTTATTATTGACTACAGTCACCCTGTTGTGCTATCAAATACTGGGTCTTATTCATTCTTTCTAACTATCTTATTTTGTATCCATTAATCATCCCAACCTCCCTCCCACCCTCCTAGTATCTTTCCCAGCCTCTGGGAACCACCCTTTTACTCTCTATCTCCATGAGTTCAATTGTTTTCATTTTTAGATCCCACAAATAAGTGAGAAAATGCAATGCTTGTCTTTCTCTGCCTGGCTTATGAGACTTGGTTTTTTATTTCCAAGTTACAAGAACCAAGTTTCAGTCTTGTCACTGATACTTTAGACAACTCTTGTTTTCTAGGTCTTGGTCAGAATGTACCTATTCTTTGACTTCTTTGAAAGATTACACAGATGCTAGGAATTGTTGTTACCAATATTATCACTTTAAAAAAAAATCTTCCAGATGGATTGTCACAAAGATGAGAAAGGCACCATCTATGACTATGAGGCCATCGCACTTAATAAAAACGAATATGTTCCCTTCAAGCAGTATGTGGGCAAGCACATCCTCTTCGTCAACGTGGCCACCTACTGTGGTCTGACAGCACAATATCCTGGTAAGAATTCATAGCTCTTTGGGACTAAATTTTCCAGCTGATTATATTCTAAATTATACTTGGAATTATAGTTTAATTCTAATTATGTACCAAAATAAATACTCATAAATCAAGTGACTTCATCCCCCATATCAGAAGTCAGCAAGTTCTGGCATACAGGCCAAATTTGGTCAGCCTGGCTTTGTTAACAAAGTTTTATTGGAATGCAGCCATCCCCGTTCATTTATACATCACCTATGGCTGCTTTCATGCTGTAAAATAGAGGTCAGTAGTTGTAGGAGTAGTGGTGATGGAAACCATATGGCCCACAAAGTCTGAAGTATTTCCTATCTGGCCCTTTACAGAAAAAATGTGCTAACCCCTTCCCCATGCCCTGCCTCTGCTTTTCCCTGAGATTTCCAGGGGAATCAATATGTACTTGAGAACTAGGAGCCTCTCAGAAGATTCCAGAAGTCTTCTTGATAAATACAGGACAGAAGACCCATGTTTTTGAGACTTTTGCAAGGTTTTACAGGTAACTTACAATGACAAGAAAAAGGAGTTTTATACCTGGAACTGCATTTGATTAGAGTGAGGGCTGGCAGATGAGGCTGTAATAGAAGCAAATACTCCCTCTCTAACCTCAACCCCTTTTTAGGATGTAGTTTTTCCTCCCTTTTTGTACATTATTCAGGGAAGAATTTTCTCATATTTTAGGGCACGTTGTTTAAAAATCAGTGAAAACAAACAGGATGGATTATACCAGAGACAAATGTACTTCTTATATTTGAAGTAATAAGACCTTCATTTTTTGTTTTTAATTATGTTTTGAATAAGTATTATATTCACAAGTCTCAAAGTTCAAAAGGAAAAAAAATTTGAACCAAAGGTTTCCACCTTCTTCCCCTCCCTTCAGTAGACCAATATTATCATGTTTACAGAATACATAGATATTCTTTTTTCTGCTTCTCCCTCCCAAGCTGATAACACACTATAAATACTATTTGCTGCCTTGATTTTTTAATTAATAAAATACATTTGAGTTCAGATCATTTCCTCATTCTTTCTTAAGACTGAATAATATTTATTGGAACATAATTTATTTTCCCAGTTTATAGGGACTTTAAGAATCGATTTATTCAGTTTCCACCCTGCAAATAACAGACAATGGAAGGATATAGGGAGGGGTACTGAGGAATCCTGTGAAAACAGGAAGGCAATCTCTGTTTTTTTTTTTTTTAAAGGACTAGAGGAGGTGCCAGTTGGCTGAGCTGAATCTGAGTGGGACTGGTTAGTGTTTGTCAAGGGACTAAAGGCATCTGGCTCAGAAAGGGTTAACAAAGAAGCTGATTATAAAAGTCTGAGCAGACAAGTTGGAGAATTTCCTGGTAGTGGACGAAGGCAGCTGAAGCTTGTGTTTCAGCATATCACTGAGGATTTTTAGGAAGAATGCATCTTCAGCATCATGAGGATTGTTGAAAAATGTTAGGATAGTTGACTTCAAATTTCTCTGGTTCTCTTTGTCTTTGTCAATTTTACTTCCACTCCACTCAGGGTGAGCCAGGCTGCACAGAGGAGAGGAGCTCAGTCCTCATTATCTGTGTCTTTTCCTTTAAAAAAGAAAGATTCAGGTCGGGCGCTGTGGCTCACGCCTGTAATCCCAGCACTTTGGGAGGTCGAGGCGGGCAGATCACGAGGTCAGGAGATCAAGACCATCCTGGCTAACATGATGAAACCCCGTCTCTACTAAAAATACAAAAAAAATTAGCTGGTCATGGTGGCATGCACCTGTAGTCCCAGCTACTCGGGAGTCTAAGGCAGGAGAATCGCTTGAACCCAGGAGACGGAGGTTGCAGTGAGCCGAGATCGCGCCACTGCACTCCAGCCCGGGCGACAGAATGAGACTCCGTCTCAAAACAAACAAACAAAAAAAATCACCTGTTGAGCTTTTGAGTAATAAAAATGACTAAGCCGCATTTCAAAGGAACAGAAAACTCTCTGAAATGGGACCTGGGCATCCCTATTTTTAGGGAAGGGCGTTCAGCTGATTCTGATGCGCTGCAGATATGGGAAACACGGCACCATAACAAAAGGCTTTTGAGTGCACGTCTGAAGATCCGGCCTCTAACTTCAGCTATGCCACTAACAACCTTTCTGATGTACAGCTGTTTCCCTCCCTGGGCCTCTGTTTCCTTCTCTGTAAAATGGGTAACCCCAGGGAAAGATCCCTGCACAAGGCAGAATCTCCACCCAGACTAATATGTTGTCCCTCCTCTAACCGCAGAACTAAATGCACTCCAGGAGGAGCTGAAGCCCTATGGTCTAGTTGTGCTGGGCTTTCCCTGCAACCAATTTGGAAAGCAAGAACCAGGAGATAACAAAGAGATTCTTCCTGGGCTCAAGTAAGTGTCTTCTTTAAATCCAATAGGAGGTGCCTGTGTACCTTTCCTCAGTCTCCAGAGGCCCTTCCAGCTCAGGAACTTCTGGGGAGGTTTGGATTAATAGGCTCAGGGGCATTGCAAGCAGCATTTAACTTCGGCCTACCCTGATAAGCGTCTGGCAGTTTCCAGAGACTCTTTCTCCATCCCTGGCTGAGACTTGGACTATGGAAGACAGAAGGGATGGAGGAAAAGAGACGGGTCATGGGATAGAGAGAGAATAAAGTGAGTCAGAGAGCCCAAAGCCAAAACATGACCGTATTCCTCCCTATGCACAATGATACTTTCCTCTTTCTCCCCTTTTTCATGATTTCGAATCCTAGTATCCCATTATAACCTTTACTTGCATATCCTGGAGCTTCCTGGGAACATTATGACTTGTTGCAGGTATGTCCGTCCAGGGGGAGGATTTGTACCTAATTTCCAGCTTTTTGAGAAAGGGGATGTGAATGGTGAAAAAGAACAGAAAGTCTTCAGCTTCTTGAAGGTGAGTAAATTCCTGGCATAAGCCGCCTCCTCTTTTCTAATATTCCTAGCATAGAGTTGGTGTGGCAGAAATGGATCCATGGGCTCTGGCCTAGAGGTAGGATTGGTCTTTTTGGAGAAAATCTCCAGATCAGCATTCCACATTCCACATGCTGATCTGGAGATTAATCTGTGAGTATCTGTGGGGCTCTAACTTGTGTGGTGAAGAGAGTTGTGTGGAATGGCAACTTTTACTAGGACCACCCTCTTTTGCTCGTTGACATTCATTCATTCATTCCAGGTACACTTGATGAATGCCTGCTATTTATAAAGCAATCTGAATAATAAGGATATAAAGATGAATAAGGCACAGTCTCTACCTTTGATGAGTTTATAGTGGAGAGAGAGTTAGAAACCATTAGCTATCTAGCTGGTTGTGGTGGTTCATGTTTGTAATCCCAGCACTTTGGAAGACTAAGGCAGGACAGGAGAATTGCTTGAGTCCAGAAGTTCAAGACCAGCCTGAGCAACATAGTGAGACTCTGTCTCTACAAAACAAATACAAAAATTCCTGGGTGTGGTGGCATGTGCCTGTAGTCTCAGCTACTCGGGAGGCTGAAGCCAGAGGATTGCTTGAGCTCAGGAGCTGGAGGCAGAAGTGAGCTATGATTGTGCCACTGCATTCCACACTAGGCAACCAAGCAAGACACTGTCTCAAAAAAACAAAAACAAAAAAAATAACAAACCAACAGGTATGATACAGGGTAGTAGGTACCTTTTATGAAAAACTGATTTTTAGACATAGAGAATGCCAGAGCTGAAAGAACCCTAAAGATTACCAAAGTGAATTGTTCCTAAATGCTGGACTGTGAACCAAGACTAGTCCATGTTAAGACTTTATATATCCTCAATAAGTTGAAGACAATAGAACAGTGTATCATGCCTCTGCACCCCAGCCTGGGGGACACGGCAAGACTTTGTCTCAAAAAAAAAAAAAAAAAAGAAAAGGAAAAAAAGGAACAGTGTAAGAAGCTTTTTTATGAACTCAACTCGTCTAACTTATAGGGCTTCCCTTTATTCACAAATTATGACCCACATGTAGTTTATTTTTCCAATGGTCTTTTTAAATTAAGTGATAAATGATGGTGTTTTAAAAATTTTTGTTTTTTGACAAAATATTAGTAATTCAGTGTTGGTCCCAAAAGATAATTATTGAAATATTAGTGGCCCATGGAACCCTAAGACCTGGAAAACCACATTCCAATCCAAGCTATTTACTTTGAAGAAAAGGAAACCAAAAGCATAAAAGGTAACATGTCTTATCCGTGGCAGCAAAATTTTGTGATAGGGTTATGGGGAGAAACTGAAAGAGAGCAGATTTTGCTATAATATCTATAATATTCTTGGTAGTTGGCATAGTGGTGATTCAAGAATCTATGGAGATTTTTAGGAATAACAGGAAGTTAAAATATCTAGGTATAGGAGGGGGTGGGTTACCCGTGGGTAAAAATAGCCTGGATCATCCAGGAGCAGAAATAACATTGTTTCTCTTTTCCATCTCTCTGCTTTAGCACTCCTGTCCTCATCCCTCTGAGATTTTGGGCACATTCAAATCTATATCCTGGGACCCTGTAAAAGTCCATGACATCCGCTGGAACTTTGAAAAGTTCCTGGTGGGGCCTGATGGAATCCCTGTCATGCGCTGGTCCCACCGGGCTACGGTCAGCTCAGTCAAGACAGACATCCTGGCGTACTTGAAGCAATTCAAAACCAAATAGGAAGGTGTAGTTAAGGGCAGGAGCAATCCTACTTCTACTTCTCACCTAATGACTTGCTCCCCCTCTCCCCGCAAAAAAGGAATATCTATCTTCTCACCACACTCTTTTCCTGCATGGGCTCCACCTGAGCAAATCACCTCCACATACTGCCAGAATTCCCACTCTCCACAAACTAGATTTATATTTGGAAGGATACTGCTCTTTTGCCTCTCAAGAGTATGTGGGTGAAGACTGAAAAAAATGGAAACCTAAAATCCCCAGACCTCTGTTACAGGTTGAATCATTCGTATCCACCAGAGGGAAATCATCCTTCCACGACAATGGTTCAGTCGGCCATCACATCCTGAAGAAGAACATTCCTAGACGTTCTGACGCTTCCATCTCTCTCCACCCTAGAGGTGTAGAAATAGCAACGGGGTCATAGTCACACAGTTTAGGTTCCACTTCATAACATTTTTTGTCTCCTAGGACAAACATGTATCATCAGTTTCCAACTGTTTGGGCTCAGTTTTCATCCATGACACCTCCCCCCACCAGCCATTCTCCTGTGGGAGCAAGAACATTGCTTCACAAGAAGAGAGGGCATCTCCATGCTGGTGGGACCCAGAACCTGTCTCTGGCCCTAAAAAAGTTTTCCTTATTGTCTGATCTTTAATGCATTCAGGTTACAGCACCTGGACAGGAATGCCCTTTATCTTTTGAAGGATGGGATTTCCCATCTCAACCCTGGATCTCAACCCTCAGCTTCAGAATGAGCCCTGCCACTGTCTCCAATAAAATGTTTTCTGCAGCATCGACGATCTCTATGGTGGTTTTAAAATCCCGTCTGGTCCTTGAACTCATTTTATCTCCCTCCTCCTTCTTACTCTGTCACAAATGATGTATTGCCCACATGACCTGAGCCCCCCCAGACAGAAAGATTTACATTTGGAAGGTTGTCTCCCGATACCTCTCAGTTGTCATTCCTCTTCAGAAATTGCCTCAACCTAAGTCTGTCCCCTTTCCAGGGCAGCCTGTATCTAGTTACTGGTCCCCGAGAGGCATAGAGGCCAAACCCTGACTGCTCAACTTAGCACAACTTTGAAGGGCCGTACTAGCTCTAGACATGCACAAGGGGTAGGCCGGTGGCATTTTGTGCTTGCACTGCACCCTGATTTTTCCCTCTGACAAATTCTGCTTCTCTTCTTTGCCACCCTCCCAACCCTCCATGCTGATTCTCAGTTAGTGCCCTAGTAAACTTTCTGAACGCAAATATCCATCTTAGAGTCTACTTTCTAGGAAATCCAACCAGTAATTGTTGGTACCAAATATGATCTGAGAAAGAAGATGCTGAGAGGAGGTTTTTGAAGTTGAATTATTCACCGTCTGGTTGACAATGAGGAGATGGGTGGAGCACAAACAACCACCGGCACAAGTAGCAGTGCGGTTGTCAAAACTTTCGCCAAACCTGAACTTGTATGGTAAACTGGCGGAAGAATACGCACTAGCAGACATGAAGTTTCAGGTGCTTAAGAAACATGAGGGGAATGGTAATTATAACAATAGAATTGGATGGTCGTTGCCAGAGGAAATAGATGTTTTGGAGAGCGATAATTAAAGACTGAGGATGATATATTATTAAATTAAGGCTAATTGTGAAAGTGTGTCTCCATGGGATGTATAAAGGACCTCTCCTATCTGCAACTTAAGAGCACCAAAATCTAAAGTTCAGGCTCAAGACTTAATCATAGGAATAGTATGTAAAACTCTAAAAGAAGTTAGCTTCCAGCTAGGCATAGTGGTTCACGTCTGTAATCCCAGCACTTTCGGAGGCAGAGGCAGGAGGATCTCTTGGGTCCAGCAGTTCAAAATCAGCCTGGGTAACACAGGGAAAGCCCATCTCTGCAAAATAAAAAACATAGCCAGGCATAGCGGCACACACCCATGATCCCAGTTGCTAGGGAGGCTGAGGTAGGAAGACCACTTGGGCCTAGAAGTCAAGGCTGCTGCAGTGAGCTGAGGCTCAACATGGAGACCTCTGGTTTGAGGTATTAGAATATCCAAATCCCCAAAATTTCCAGGACCCTCAAAACTTTTAAAAGTGGCCCACCCCTTCTTATTGAGGGTTAGCATATCCTTCTCACTTGAAAACAATGCGGATGACTCTGGCCAAATATTATGTGCCTCTGCTCCCACTCAGAATCTGCCTCATATCGAACTAGGTTCTCAGAGTACCTGAAGAAGGGGAGTGCAACGTCAAGTTAGATAAGGAGACTTCACTGATATGGGAGCGCTCTCCCTGAATACAGAATTTTTACCCTCTGTCAAGAACCCAACACACTGTTCGGATGGCTCCTACTCAGAAAAAAGGAAAAGTGTCTCTCTCTCAATGTGGTGGAAACACCAGAACTGTTTCAGCAGGTGGTAGAAATAGGGGATCAAAAGTTCAGAAAAGTGGGTGGGTTCAAGTGATTTACCATGCAGTGCTGGGAACTCCACTAGATAAATGTACATCACCGGAAGGCCAAAGGACATTCAGTTTGAAAAAACAAAAAAGGAATGTGCTGGTGAGAGGGGCCATTTTGTTATGTTGTTCAATTACTTTAACAAAAATTTTAAAAACATTTAATCTTTCTCTGTTGAACCTTCATAGAAAAAGCCTGACATGAAATATAACAAATGTAAACAATGGATTTCTCAAGATATGAGACTTTGGCAAATTTTTAAATAATTATATTACTGTTTTTCTGTATTTACTTAGCCTGCGTTGCATCTATACGTCGAAAACAGTGATTTTTGTAAAGGAAATACTCGCTCTCTGAGTGTTTCCCAGCAGCAAAGCATTTTAACATTAGATTTAAAATCAGCGAGTGTCTGGATGGGAGTGGGAGGCTGGCATTTCATTTAAAGTAGCAAATAGTGTAGCCGAACGCAGAGTGGAGAGACAGGAACTAGAATGTGGAAGATGGATAGCCCGCGGGATTCCGAAACAATGGAAAATGCGCTCGCTGGTTTTGTGCAGGCGGAATACGTACTTTTTGGTGGAAACTTCGCTCGGAAGGTAGTGATTGACACGTCCATTTTACATGCAGCCATCTTAGCTTCCTGCTGCTTTTGGTGAACCGATGTGACTTTCATTCAAATGTTTTTAAATTATTGTCTGACTTTAGAGAAGCTGTGGGAAAATCTGAGCAGAAATTCAAGGTACCGGTGAAGGCAACCCTGAGTCCCCAGGGCATCTCTGAGTTGGGAGGAAAAGGGCTCCGGATCAGCTAATTCCGGGGTTCCCTTGATTGTTGCTTTTAATCCCATTCGTGGAAGTCCCGTATTAGAAGGTGCCTAAAACTCATATTATTTAATACCTTAAAAAACAATGTTTAAAGAGTTCATCTTCAATCTGTAACAGCGTCTTCTCTTATACCTTTCCAAATCCATATTATCTCCGTGGCTCCAGTGGCGCAATCGGTTAGCGCGCGGTACTTATAAGACAGTGCACCTGTGAGCTATGCCGAGGTTGTGAGTTCAAGCCTCACCTGGAGCAGTTTTACTATTCTCTGACCTGTAGAAATCCGAAAATGGGGATCGCTTATTGCATCTGCGATTCCTTTCAGCGATGTATGTACCGTTGTGATTTAGACTGTACTCAGAACCCTCGTGTGATTTGATTTAAAATTCCCTGCTTAAGGTCATGCGTGATAAATGTCGTCACACGGTCCTTTTTGATGCTTGCCTTTGTCCAATACTTCGGGAACAAGTATGTGACAGTCGCTAAAACAGCTCTTCACAGTATTCATTTCAATAAGAAACTGACCGGGCATGGTGGCTTACGCCTGTAATCACAGCACTTTGAGAGGCAGAGGAGAGCTGGTCTCTTGAGCCCAGGAGGTCAAGACCAGGCATGGGCAACGTGATGAAACCCCGTCTCTACAAAAAATACAATTTAGCCAGGCGTGGTGGCACGCGCCTGTGGTTCCTGGGTGACAGAGTGAGACCCTGTCTCAAAGAAACCGGACCTTCACAGTCTCAGGCCCAGATAGATTAGGCATATATAAAATTTCATGACAAGTATTTCTGTGTGACTTTTCAACTCTGTGAAACAAGGACGATCTTAGGTTTTAAAATCATTGTATAAGTGGGACTTTTCTTGTCTCTGAATCTGCTTTCCCTACCTCAGTTTCTTCATTCCTCTGGGATTCTTAATGAGTCTATGATGTCTGTAGTTATGACAGAGACACGGGTATTGAGTCTCAAAAAATAAACTGACCCAGTACAGCCTCGGAGCTGAGCAGGAAGCCTACATGTGGGCCACCAATCTCACCTTCTGGATCTTAAACATCTGAGACATCCTGGAGACACAATACAGCTCTCCCTCTTCACAGATTTATGACTGCCCATTTGCAAATGCTCAGCACTACCCGTTCTTTTCTAGCTGCTGCTGCATTTTGAAGTATTTACATTTGCCCTAGTCCCATCCTGAGCTGCCCACAAGGTAAAAGTGGGTTCAAAACAACACCTACAGACCAACTTGAATTAACACTTGGTTTAAAAAAAAAAAAGTGATAGTGGATAATTTACTTAACCAAGATATGCAATGAACATATCAATAGGAGGGCTATTCACCGTGTTGTTTGATAATAAATTAACAATTAATGGCCGCAATAATAAATTAACGATTAATGGCCGCAAGTTCCTCCCATCTCTGTATGCATATCCCTCTGTAATGTGTGTGTGTATGTGTGTTTGGTTTGTTTTGTTTTTTTGAGACAGGGTTTGGCTCTGTCCCTCAGGCTGGAGTGCAGTGGTGCGATCTTGGCTCATTGCAATGCCACCTCCTGGGTTCAAGCGATTCTCATGCCTCAGCTGCTCAAGTAGCTGGGATTACAAGCATGCGCCACCATGCCTGGCTAATGTTTGTATTTTTATAGTAGTAGAGTCAGGGTTTCGCTATATTGCCCAGGCTGTTCTCAAACCCCTGAGCTCAAGTGGTCCGCCTGCCTCTGCCTCCCAAAGTGCTGTGGTTACAGACATGAGCCACCACACCAGGTCTGTAATGCGATTTTGCAGCAGCTTTCATCAAGAGGCCAAGTCTGTTTCCTTCCCTGTTGTATGTGAGTTGACTTTGTGATTTGCTTTGACTAATAGAATTCTGTGAAATGGTGTAGAAATGGTGGTGTAGGAGTTCTAAGATTAGGCCTCAAGAAACCTTGTCACTTACCTCTTAGAACCTTGTTACCACTGTGTATGGAAACCTCATCGAACATCTGAGGTGGAAGACCACATAGAGAGACAGTCTCAGCTATCTCAGCCATCCCAGGCAGTCCAGCTGACACCCCACACATGTTAGTGGGACCATCACGGACCATCCATTCTCAGCCAAGCTGCCAGGTGACCACAATCAAACGAGCGATACGAGACAAAACCAACAAAATAATTGCCCAGCTAAAGATAGCTCAAATCATTGACCTGAAGAATTGTAAACAGAAGAAACAATTGTTGTTTTAAGCCACT
This sequence comes from Theropithecus gelada, assembly GCF_003255815.1. NCBI lineage: Eukaryota > Metazoa > Chordata > Mammalia > Primates > Cercopithecidae > Theropithecus > Theropithecus gelada. The sequence goes on from NC_037671.1 coordinate 31,344,777, forward strand.
AAATTTGAGTAAGATTTGTTACATAGATATAAATGATGGATATAAGCAGTAAGCATATTTCTGAGCACAAAGTAAGCAACCTAGGGTAAGTTAGGAGTTATGATTTTGGGGGATCTTCTCATTGCCCCAAGAAGTTGGTCTTCTCTCCTCTTGCCACAACACGGAAACTCCAGAATCATTTGGAATCCTGGGCTGTTCAAATTGATCCTTGGAGTAAGCTTCTGATTCTTGCACCAAGCTCAGGGTTCCTGCTCTGAAAGACCCAGAGCTTCCATATCTCTAGAGTGAGTTGAGGTATTACTGGATAGGGGTGTCCCACAGTCCTTGCCTGATTTTGTAAACTAAACTGCAGAGTCCACAGTTATTTCTAGCTGCATTTTCCTAGTGCTGGCTGTTCTTTTGGTAGGTGTGCTGATTTGCCTTGTCACCCATGACAAGGAGAAAAGGGTTTGATATCCATATTGAGAAATATTTGAATACTTAATTTTAAATAATTGTAGTAGTTTAGAGATGCCAGATAGTCATACTTGGTAGCTTGTTTCCAGTTTGCCTAATATTCTTTCAAGAAAATTTCATAATAGACAATTCTTATGTGTCACATACTTGTCATCATGGTGGCTAGAAGCAGGGTGTACAGTTCTTTTTTCCAGATACTCCTGAGTACATTCCCACCAGGCAAGATACCAGAATCAGGCAAAACTTTTTTTTTTTTTTTTTGCTTTAGATTTTAAACTAAATCTGAACAGAAAGCAGCATCTGTGAGTTTTATTCAGAAATGTTGCATTTGATAGAAGAGTTGAAAATGACAATTGAACAATGTCATAAATTATGACAGAATTTCCTAATTTATTAGTAAAACTATCAATCAAACAAACCGAGTATGTTATAAAGCCATTTACAGACAGAGTCACCCTCTCAGAAAATTCCTAGAGGTTATTCTCCATCAGAATGATACAACACTAAAAAAAACCCGAAAACATAGGGGTCAAAAACAGGAAGAAGGCAAAGTATATCCCAGGTCGTTGGAAGAAAAACCCCAGGAAGACACCTGTGTAACATGCCTAGAGAACAGCCAGTCTAGATTGAAGCAGGGGGATGAAGGCTCCAGAGAGGAGACCACTAAGAAAAATATTAAAATTCATAAGTTCCTTGAGGTATTTCACCATATTGAGAGTTGCTTAAATTCAAGGAAAATCAATTGAGAATGAATTGGTTACATGATCATAAAAGAAAAAGTAAAAGGCAGTTAATAACTTGGCAGAAAACTAAAAGGCACATAAGATACAAAATATAATCATAGTACTACATGGCACAGCTGTGAATAATTTTTTATAACCAATAAACTCTGAATTTAGAATTATGATGAAATTAAGTAGGAAGGATGAGGAAGGAGAAATATATATGGAGGGATGAGTAATGTATGAGAGATACCTCCGGAGATTGACTTTCAACATGAAGTGAAAAGAGCCCTGCAGACCTGCTCCCAAGTGAAACTGGTAAAAATTATTTTTTTCAAATCAACCATTTAAAAGTCTCTGGCAAAGTGCCAGGCATAGTGGCTCATGCCTGTAATCCCAGCACTTTGGGAGGCCGAGGTGGGTGGATCACGAGGTCAGGAGTTCGAGGCCAGCCTGGCCAGCATGGTGAAACCCTGTCTCTACTAAAAATACAAAAATTACCTGGGCATGGTGGCGGGCGACTGTAGTCCCAGCTACTCGGGAGCTGAGGCAGGAGAATTGCTTGAACCTCAAAATAATGATAACGAATGAAAGAATTGTTCTAAGAGTACATACGGTATGATCCCACTCCATGAAATTCTGAAAGCTATGAACGGATAACAACGGAAAGCATACCTGGTTGTAAGAGGGGAACAGGGCTTACAAGAGTGCAGGAGGAAGCTTTTCGGGGTGATGTCTATGTTCATTATCTTTATTGTACTGGTCATTTCATGATTACACATATTACACATATATGATTATGTATGTGTAAAACTTACACATAGTTTAAACTTGTGCAGTTTATTGCATGGGAATTATGCCACAATAAAACTGTTTAGAGTACATTGTCTGGAAAAATATGTCTATGCCATTCTGCGAGTATAGTTGTGGGTCTTTTCCTTCTCTGTTTTCTATACTGTGGAAGAGATCGTGTCTCGTTGGATTTTTTTGTTTGTTTGTTTTTTGTTTTGAGATGGAGTCTTGCTCTGTCGCCAGGCTGGAGTGCAGTGGTGCGATCTTGGCTCACTGCAACCTCCGCCTCCCGGGTTCAAGAGATTCTCCTGCCTCAGCCTCCCCAGTAGTTGAGATTACAGATGCCCGCCACCACGTCCAGCTAGCTAATTTTTTATATTTTTTAGTAGAGACGGGGTTTCACCATGTTGGCCAGGATGGTCTCGATCTCCTGACCTCGTAAGCCCCGGATAAGTGATGGGACATGGGGTTTTCTCACTAGGAAGATGTTTGACAGCTAATTCAATTTATTTAGTAGTTTGACTATTCATTATTGCTCTCCGTTCTTTAATCATACTTAATAAGTCACGCTGTCCTAATAATTTGTCCATTTCATATAAGTATTCAAATGTATTTGGCCAGATTCTTTCCCCTTTTGTTTTGTTTTAACGTTTACTGGCTTAATTTTTTTGTTGTTCTATTTTTTTAATATCTTCCTGCCCAGGCAATTGTTTTGACTTTTACTGGTTTATTATAAAGGGCATTACAAAGGATCTCTTTCGCCTTTTGGAGAAGCGGCTTCCTCTTCAAGATCTTTTCCTGGCTCGCCTCTCCTCCTGTTTTCACCTGTTTTCAGGTCTCTGTTAACACCTTGGTTCCTCAGATATTGCGGACAGTCTAATTCGCTCCGCAATGTGAGGGAGAACCCAGGAGCGGGCCACGGCAGAGAAAGAACGCTTCCGGTCAACGACCACATCCACCTGAATCAGGAGCGGGTTTTAAGGCTTGTGTTTCTTCAGCTCCTCTAAAATGTGGGAAGCTTTCCTTTCGAAAGGGGGCGATATTTAAACTGACCTCAAAAATACAAGGCTCTCAAGATACACTCTTTTGTTTGTCTGCGAGTCAAACTTGTAACCGAGCGCCGGGACCAGTGGAAACTTGATGGTCGCCCCCTGCGGGACCAGGTGAATAAAGCTCCTTAACATGCACTCAACTGAGCTCACTGAACCCACTCAGCAGGCGGGAGGAGGATGCGTCTGGACCAGGGCGCACGTTCTTCCTATCCCACCCCGGACTCCAGGCACCTGTGTTCCAGCCTGGCCAAGTGCTTCCTCTAAAGTGCAAACAGCTGAAAGGTGGTGTGCTGGCCCCACCTGAATCACTCGCACCTCCCAAGAGGTGTGTGATTCAACTTCCCATTTCCTCGGGAAAGGACTGCAGAGAATTCACGTTCACTTTCCGAAAGTAATTGAATGCTATATTTTTGGGGTGTGGGAGGTTACGCAGTGTTGCTTGAAAGTTAGGGACGGGAAAGTGAAAAAGGGAGAATCAACCACGAAGGGATTCGAACCCTCAATCTTCTGATCCGAAGTCAGACGCCTTATCCATTAGGCCACGTGGTCCTACGACTTCCCAACTGCAAAAAAATGTAAGAAATGTTGTAAGTCTTGGCTATTAACCTGGATTTTATATATATAGTATGGTTCTACTTATATGACATGATTTCTGTTGTTAACCTAATTTCAAAGATAGTGTAATAATACAAAAGCTAAATAACTTTCCAGTGTCACACAATAACAGGGTAATGCAAATTGAGTATTTCGATTTTCTCCAAACTCCTACCCTTAACTTGACACCAAATGTTACACCAAATTTTGCACATGCACCACATTGCTTCTCTCAGCCAGTGACAAAAAGCTGTAAAGAAAGGGAAAAGGAAAAGGATTGAATGTCTCTCTATAATCACTACTACGACGAACGAGAAAGACCCCCTCAGGCGACCTTCTCAGCTGGGCGTCCAATTCAGCTGCAACAGCTGCAATTAGCATTAAATAGAGACATCTTCCTAGGCCTGGCTCCGCTTGGTAATCAAAACTAGACCCTGCTGAATACTCTCTAGTGAGACGTTTGTTAAAAGCCCAAGAGTCTAGCGGTCACTTAGAGAATAGTGTAGAAAATACCTATGATCTTGTGTAACCACCCGGTGGTGGCGCTGTGTGGTTCAGGGGGCGGGAGCCGCGCTTTAGGCCCGGAAAGTTGAGGTTCGAACCACTTCTTAGTGGTTGTGTATTTTCATTTCAATTCTTCATTTGGCCCAGCCATCCTTGACTCGCAGGATTTTAACCTCCCACTAGTGATGTGCCGGTGGGAAACACACAGGAAGGAAAGGCGCACGCGAGGCCTGGCCACGGAACGAACTACGCCTGTGTGGACCCCTTCCTGTGGGTGCCCGGTGCGTGGTGAAAGCAACTGGGCGCATATGGTGATCTCATTCCCCCCATTACTGAGAACTCTTGGAGAGCCTCTATGGGACCTGCCTCTTCATCTTGGCTTCCGGCTCTCCCAAAGTCTGTTACACAGATTTTTCACATTCCAGAAGGGCTGGAGAAACATTTATTTACTGAAAAGTTCTATCCAGCAACTGCACCCTGAGGAGGCTGTGCTCTCTTTCTCTTGCCCTCCACGAAAGCACCACCCAGATTCTCTCACCCACCTGGTCAAAGTGTCAGCTTGCAGGGATCTGTTCTTAACCCAGCCTGAAGGGGTTCAGTGAACACCTAGGAACGAAACTTACTCTGAGACCTAAAAGATGAGAAAGAATTAGTTTTAAAAGAAAAAAAAAGTGCAGAAAGAGGCTGCACATTGTGGCTCACGCCCGTAATCCCAACACTTTGGGAGGCCAAGACGCAGTAGGGTGGGGGGGTAGTTGGGGGGGGGGGGAGTTGGTGGGGGGTGGGGATTGCCTAAGGCCAGGAGTTTGAGACCCTCCTGGGCAACACAGCGAAACCTCTCTCTCTCTTCTCTCTTTAAAAAAAAAAAAAAAAAAAAAAAAAAAAAAAAAACCAAATAGGTGATCTAGAAGATGGATCAGTATGTGCAATGGTATAAAGAATTTTACCCAATTAATTTGAAAATTAAAACAGCAAATTCTGCAAAAGTTATCAATTATGAAATTTGATTCAAGACGAAATAGCAAGTAACTGTCACATAAATTGAATAGTCAAAAATTGTCCTACAGAGAAAGTCCTAAACCCAGATATTTTCACCTGAAAGTTCTTCAAAACAATCCAGGGAGAATAATTTCAATTGGACACAAACTTTTCCAAACATAGTGACACAGGGAAGACTTTTCACCTCATTTTCACCTTCATCCTAATACCAAACCAGACAAAGAGAGTGAGAGAAAGAAAAATCACAGGTCAATCTCATCCATGAACACAAAATCAGAAATCAAAAAAAAAAAAAAGTTGAATCCACCAATGTTTAAAAATTATAACAAATCCAGATTTATACCAAAAGCAGGATGTCAATTTAACATGAGAATAACAGTGTTATGATTCAGTACATTAAGAAATTAAAGGAAAAAAATATGTTCACCTCAAAAGAGGCAGAAAAACATTAGATAAATTTCTATGTCTGCTCACAATGCAACTGTTAACAATCTAGAAATAGAAGGAAATTTCTTTTACTTAATTTTTAAAAGATAAAAATAATCTACAGAAAACAATTCTTAAATAAACAGTTTAAAACACTTTACTTGAGATTGGGACTACAAATGGTATACTAGGAATTACCACTTCCATTCCTTCCCAGACAAAAGGAAAGTAAAAAAGTTATAATTCTCAGAAAAGAAGAAACAGAACTATCTTTTCTTTCTGTTTTTTCTTTAACAAATTGTTTGTGTACAAAATTAACAAATTTAAAATTAAATTATTATAATTATTAAGAGTCTTAACACATTTTCCTGATTGCCATAACAATTTACAAAAGCAATGACATGCAATGCAAAAAAACCTAGAAGTTACAGGAAATGAGATATTTTGATATTTCAATAACAAAAAAACACAAAAATATGGCATAATTTCATTTATAGAAAGTACAAACTAAGCATCCTAAAATATCTATTGTTTATGGATACAAATATAATTAGTAAAGCTAACAAATAAAAGCAAGAGAATGATTATTTCAAACATTATTATAGTGGTTATCTCAGCATGAGGATGAGAGAGGTATACTACAGAGTGGGGTAAATGGAGTTTCTGAAATAATGGTAATGCTGTCTTTCTTAATGTGGTTTCATATTTTTTAAGAAAATTTTTAATTGTAGTATAAGAAACATACAGAAAAGTGCCCAAATACAAGCATATATAGATCATTGAATGTATATGAAGAGAATATATCTTTGAACTCCCACCCAGGTCTTCTGTTTCAATGTATTGCCACTGTTTCCATCAAATAAGATCCCAGAACTAAGTTTTGTCACTTGAGCTGTGTCAAGAGATAGAAAATTATCAGTCCCTCCAAAAGCCACCCTCATGCCCCCTCTTAATCACATTCTCCATAAGCATAACCACTTTCTTGACATCTAATATCATCTTTGAATTGTGCATATTTTCATACTCCATATAAATAGGATTATATAATAAATACTCTCTTATGCCTGGCTTCTTTTGTGCAAGAATATGTGAAATTCATCCATGTTGTTGCATTTAACAGTTGTTCTTTCTCACTGCTGTGGATGTATTCTGCAATATGAATATAACAATTTTTTATGTTTGTTTACCCATTCTGCTGGTGATGGATGTTTGGGCTGTTTCCAGTTTGGGGATATTATAAACCGTACCTCTAGGAAAAGTCTTGGACTTGCCTTTTTTTTTGGCGTATATTTGCACAAGTTTTACTGGGTATTAAAATAAAGAGAGTAAATCGATTTTTAATGTTTGCTAACAGTTTTCGAAACCTATTATTCTCTTTTATCCATCTGCCTCACATTTAGGTCAGCCTATAAGAAAGTGTATTTAATCTATGGATTACTTTTGATAGTGTGGATATTTTAATATTATTAATTCTTCCAATCCATGAACGTGAAATATCTTTTCATGTATTTGTGTCTTCACCAATTAATTTCATCAATGTCGATAGTTGGTTAAATTTGTTCCTAAGCATTTATTCTTTTTGATACTATTGTAAATGGGATTCTTAATTTCCTTTTTGGATAGTGTTCATTGTTGGTGTATAGAAATGCGACTGATTTTTGCATGTTGATTTTGTACTCTGCAACTTTACTGAATTCATTTATTAGTTCTAACAGTTTTTTGGTGGGGTATTTAGGGTTTTCTGTACATAAGATCATGTATACAAAAATCAACTCAAGGTGAATCAAAAGCTTAAATCTAAGACCGGAAACCATTAAAATTCTACAAGACAGCATCGGAGAAACCCTTCTAGACATTGGCTTAGGCAGAGAGTTCATCACCAAGAACCCAAAAGCAAATGTGACAAAAACAAAGATAAATAAACTAAAAAGTTTCTGCACAGCAAAAGAAGTAATCAGCAGAGTAAACCAACAACCCATAGAGTGGGAGAAAATCTTCGCAAACTGTATACCTGACAAAGGACTAATATCCAGAATCTATAAGGAACTCAAACAAATCAGCAAGAAAAAACAAATAATCCCATCAAAAAGCGGGCTAAGGACATGAATAGACAATTTTCAAAAGAAGATACACAAATGGGCAACAAACATGAAGAATGCTCAACATCACTAGTAATCAGGGAAATGCAAATCAAAACCACAATGTGATACCACCTTACTGCTACAAGAATGGCCATAACAAAAAAAAATTTTTAAAAATACATGTTGGCATGGATGTGGTGAAAAGGGAATACTTTTACACTGCTGGTGGGAATGTAATCTAGTACAGCCAATATGGAAAACAGTATGCAAATTATTTAAAGAACTAAAAGTAGATCTATCATTTGATCCAGTAATCCCATTACTGGGTATCTACCCAGAGGAAAGTAAGTCGTTATATGAATAAGACACTTGCATACGCATGTTTATAGCTGCCCAATTTGCAATTGCAAAAATATGGAACCAGCCCAAATGCCCATCAATCAACAAGTGGATAAAGAAAATGTGTTATGTATTAAATATACACCATGGAGTACTATTCAGCCATAAAAAGGAATGAAATAATGGCTTTTGCAACAACCTGGATGAAGTTGGAGACCATTATTCTAAATGAAGTAACTCAGGAATGGAAAACCAAACATCATGTGTTCTCACTTGTAAGTGGGAGCTAAGTGAAGACGCAAAAGCATAAGAATGATATAATGGACTTTGGGGACTCAGGAGGTGTTGGGGGAAGATAAGGGATAAAAGTCTATACATTGGGTACAGTTACAGTGTACATTGCTTGGGAGATGGATGTATGCACCAAAATCTCAGAAATCATCACTAAACAACTTATCCATGTAATCAAAGACCATCTGTTCCCCAAAAACCTATTGAAATAAAAAAAAATACTAAGATCATGTCATCTGCAGAGACAATTTAACTTCTTCCTTTCAGATTTGGATATCTTATTTCTTTTTTCTTGCCCAATTGTTTTGGCTAGGACTTCCAGTAGTATATTGAATAGAAATGGTGAGAGTTGGCCTCCTCAGCTTGTTCCTGATGTTAGAGGAAAATCAGGTTTTCACCATTGAGTTTGTGAGCTCTAGGCTTATCATATATAGCCTTTGTTATGGTGAGGTACATTCCTTCTATACCTAATTTACTGAGAGTTTTATCATGCAAGTTGTTGAATCTTGTGAAATACTCTTTCTACATTTATTGAAATTATCATATTATTTTATCCTTTATTCCATTAATGTAATATATCACATTTATTGATTTGTATATGCTGAACTACGTTTGCACTCCAGGGATAAATTCTACTTGATCATGGCGCATGATCCTTTTAACGTACTGTTGGATTCAGTTTGCTCTATTTTATTGAGGATTTTGGCATCTATTTTCATCAAGGATATTGGCCTACAATTATCTTGTAATGTCCTTGTCTGGCTTTGGTATCAGGGCAATGCTGACCTCATAAAAACAGTTTGGAAGCATTTCCTCCTCTTTGAGTTTTTGGAAGAGTTTGAGAAGGATTGGTACCAGTTCTTTAAAGGTTTGGTAGGATTCAGCAGTGCAGCCATAAGGTCTTGGGATTTTCTGTGTTGGGAGGTTGTGATTGCTGCTTCAACCTCTTTACTTGTTATTGGTCTGTTTGAATTTTCTACTTTTTCATGATTCACTCTTGGTAGGTTTTATGTTTCTAAGAATTATCCATTTCTTCTAAGTTATCCAATTTGTTGGCATATAATTATTGATAGTAGCGTATTACAATCCTTTGTATTTGTCAGTGGAAAAGAAAACACACTCAAAGTGTTGTTTTTTTCTATTCTCTCACCCAACAGCCTCAACACCAATGTCTTTTGTGACCAAATGTGTGTGTAGGGGGGTGTTCCTCACACACCAAACAAGCAATCAATTTTGTAGCAGAAACCAACTCAGCGTCCTCCAACCCAGTTCAATTATGACATTATCCACCTGGAAATAGTTTCAGATCCCACAGGTTGAGAGCTCAGTTTCACAAAACTGCCCCCACTTCAGACACAAGTCACAAGTCTGGGCCTCCAGAACTTCTGATCAACCAGCTTCAAGTTAGGGCTTCCATGACCCAGTCTTTGAGTTTGATTAATTTGCTAGAGCAGCTCACAGAACTCAAGGAAACACTTATGTTTACTGGTTGATTATAAAGGATATAATAAAGTATGCAAACAAACAGCCAGATAAAGAGATAAACAGGGTGTGATCTGAAAGGGTCTAGAGCACAAGAGCTTTCCCTCCCATGAAGTTGGGATGTGCTATCTTCCCAACATGTGGAAGAGTCCGTCCTCCCGTTATAGGCCCAGAGCAGGGCCTTGAGGGCAAAATTTCCAGAGAGATGCTCTGGAGACTTCAGCATTTGCTGCCCAAGGCTGCTTCAGGACTCTGCTTGCCACACTCTGGCACAGAGCTCCTTGGATGCTCCAGCCTTGGCTCTGGAGGGCACAATGGTAAGTCTTGGTAATGTCTACATGTTGCTGATTCGGCAAACATGCATAGTACAAGAGATGTGGGGCCTCCACCTAGATTTCAAATGGACAGCCTGAGGGCCCAGACAGAAATTTGTTGTAGGGTTAGAGCCACCAAAGAGAGTTCCCACTAGATCAAAACCCAGTGGAGCTGTGGGATCAGGATTGCCTCCAAGACCCTAGAGGTGTAGAGCAACCAGCATGTAACTCCAGCCTGGGAGAGCTTCAAGCATGAAACTCCAACATGTGAGAGCCGTGACACGGCCTGCACCCAGCAAAACCATAGGGATGGGGCAGCCCAAGGCCTTGGGACCCAACCACCACCCCATTGTGCCCAGATGGAGGGACATGGAGTCAAGGAAGATAATTCTGGAGCTTTAATACTTAATGTGTTCTTCCTGTTGAGTTGTAGACTTACTTGGCATTAGTTATTCCTTTATTTTTGCCTATTTCTCCCTTTTGGAATGGGAACATCTATCTTACACCTGGGACACCATTGTATTTTGGAAGCAGATTACTTGTTTTGATTTCGTAGGCCCATAGCTGTAGGAAATCTGCCTCAAGATGAATCATGCCTTGAGTCTCACCCATATCTTATTTGGATGAGACTTTGGAGTTTTGTGTTGGTGCTGGAAGGAGTTAAGATCTTAGAGCTATTGGGATGGAGTGAATGTGTATTGCATGTGAGAAGGACATAAATTTTGAAATTCAGGGGTGGAATGCTATGGTTTGAATGTGTCCCCTAAAGTTCAAGTGTTGGGAACTTAAGTTCCTAGTGCACTACTGTTGAGAGACGTAACCTTTAAAAGGTGTTTAGGTCTTGAGGGCTCTGCCCTCATGAATGAATGAGTGTCATTATCACAGGAGTAGGCTCATTATTGCAAGAATGGGCTCATTATGGTGAGAGTAAATTTGTTATAAAAGTGAGTCTGACTCTCTGTCATTCACGTGCATACTCTTTTGCACTTCTGCCTTCTGCCATGAGATAATGCAGCACAATGGCCCATGCCAGATGTGGCACCCTCAATCTTGGATTTACCAGTTGCCAGAATTGTAAGAAAAAAATTTCTTTTCTTTATAAAATACTCAGTCTGTGATATTCTGTTATAGCAACACAAAATGGATCAAGACATTCCTCTAATTGGCAAATTTCAAATAATCTGTCTTTGAGTTCACTGATTCTTCTGCATGATTGAGTTTGCTGTTGAAATCCTTGATTTAATTTTTCTATTCTGTCGTTGTGTTCTTCAGCTGCAGTATTTCTGTTAGGTTCCTTTTCATGGTTTCTAGTTATTAAACTTCTCCTTTTGTTCATGCATTGTTTTCCTCGTTTTCATTTACTTGTCTATATACATTCTCTTATAGCTTATTGAGCTTATTTCAGATGATTATTTTGAATTCTTTATCAGGTAATGTATAGATCTTTATTTCTTACAATTCAGTTACTGAAGCATTAATAGTTTTCTTCAGTGAAATTGTGTTTGACTAATTCTTCATGATCTGTGTGGCATTGCACTGGTGTCTGTGCATTTGAAGGAAGAAAAACTTCCAATCTTATAGACTGATTTTGGCAGGTACAGACATTCTCCTGTTGAGTTGCCTAGAACAGAAGATATTTTCCCCTCAAGTACACATGAAACGTTCCCCATGAGGACCACATTCCAGGCCGTAAAACAAACCTCAAAAAATTAAAAGTGTAAAAATGATGTGATGTATTTTCTCTAATCATAACGTAATGGAATTAGAAATCAATGGCAGGGGAAAAATGTGCAAGACACAAAAGTATGTGGAAATTAAGCAACACTCTTGTATAGCCAGTGGGTCAAATAAGAAACACCAAAGGAAACCAAAAAATACTTTGAAATGAATAAAAATGAAGACACAACATACAAAAACTTACAGGATGCAGATAAAGCAGTGCTTGGAAGAAAATTTATAGCTGTAAATGCCTGTATCAAAAAAGAAGAAAGATGTCAAATCAGTGACCTAACTTTCTACCTGTAGCTTTATAATAAGTTTTGAAGTCAGATATTGTGAGCCCTTCTACTTTTATCTTCTTAAGCAATAAGCAGAATCTTTTGGGGGCTTATATATACCCAGATACTTTTTAATATATAAATTAAAAATCTCAGAGAGGAAAACCAAGGAACTGCTGAATATGGTTGCCTCTAAAAGAGTGGCCCTAGACAGACATGCTGTGGATTTAGGCAAGAATAACCAAGTGTTACTTATGTAACACACACACACACACACACACACACAAACACATATTCTCTTGAGTGATATATTCTGTTTAATATGACAGGAGAGGATACCATTGAGCAGCTAACATTATCTCTGTTTTATCATTTATGCAATGATGATATTAAAATAACTGATTTATAAGTCATCTTCCAGCTCTAGCAATAAATATATTGATTATAAGCAAACAAAGTTAGAAAGATGAATCTGGGTTTATGAGAAAAGAGATGAGGTATCAAATTGAAATGTTTTAAAGAACTTTTGTACAGGAACGTTAGTTTCTCTTCTATGAACTAGCTTTGTCATATTTGTTAAGCTGTCATGGTTTGAGGAAATGGTAGTGGGCAGAAAGAAAAAATTTTTGACACAAGGAGATAAGACAAAGAGAAGGAAGAGGAAGAACAGTTGCAGTCCTAAGGCACAAGGTGTCCTAGATGTTTTTCCTGATGCATAGGTACCACTTGAATAGGACAATAGTGAGACACCTTCCCTTGTCCTCCCCACTCCGACCCCTGCCCTATCCCATGGAGCTGAATTCCCCATCGCTGCTGTCCCTACCTCCTATTGCTGAGTTGGGTAAACACCAGGAAGTCACCTATGTGGATTCCTGTCTCATCTTTGGGAGCTTTTCAGAAACTCCAATGTTCAAAAGTAAAATTGAAAATAAGTGAAACAAAGATTTGTTTCATAAATCATTCCCTTTAGCTCTTAAAGCTTCTGTACAATATTGAAGAATAAAAAAGTAAGAAGACTCACATTACCAGACTTCAAGAAATACTGTAAAACTACAGTAATCAAGACAGTGTGGTATTGGTAAAAGAACAGACACATGGAACAATAGAATAGAGACTCCAGAAATAGACCCACACAAAGATAGCCATGTGATCATTGACAAAGAAGCAAATATATAATTCAATGGAAATAAGGACAGTCCTAGATATTTGCCCATTTGATTTTAAAACTCTTGTCCACACAAAATGCCTATACATGAATGTTTATAGTAGCTTTATTCATAACATTCATAGTATTCTTCAAAAACTGGAAGCATCTAAGATGTCCTTCAATGGGCAAATATCTTTACAAGCTGTGGTACATTCATACATTGGAATTTTATACAGAAATTTAAAAGTGTGCCATAAAACCATGAAAAGGCGTAAGTGCATATTGCTAAGTAAAAAAAAAGTCAGCCTGAACAGGTTACAGACTATGATTCCAATTATATGACATTGACCTTCTAAAAAGGCAAATCTACAGAGAGAGTTAAATGATTCTTCATTTCCAGGGGTTTGTGGGGAGGGGAAGAGGGTTGAACAGGTGAAGGGCAATAGATTATCATTTAATTCAGTAAGCTCATATAGAAAAAAGAGGAGGAGGGTCAAGGTGAAACACAAAGTTTCGATATCAAAGTGGAAAACGAAGAGAGAGGGAGATAAAGGAAAAGAGGGTGAGATAGTGAAAGAACAGGACACAGAGGGATAGTAAGAGTGATGACTGGAGCCAGAGTGCAAGGGAGAGAGGAAGGAGAAGGCGGGGAGCTAGAGAGAGAAGGAGGGAAAGGGAGAACAAAGCGAGGGTGAGAGGAATGAGAGAGAAAGAAAACGGAGGAAAGAGGAACAAAGGGAAAGACAGTGTGCCCAGTTATCAATGTATTGGCTGCCAGCTCCAAATCGCCCCTTCCTTGTCCTGCTCTATGATACTGGAGGTGGACCTTGAAAACATTTGTTTCGCCAAATGGTAATGTTTAAGCTGTGCTAGGCGAGTACACTGCAAGAGGAAGGGGCCTCTGGACTCCATAATTTTTCTGCTTGTTCCTGCTGAAACCAAGGTGTTAATCTGATCGGGTATGCCAAATGTAGCCTGCCCTGTTTGCTTTTGGCCGCTGTTATTTTGTGATTTTTTTTTCCCCCATGAAGCTGAGGGCCGCTCCGCTGAACATTAGAACTTAACCCTTACCAGCGACCGTGTAGATAATGTCTGTAAGTCGCCATGGTAACGGTAGCTTCAGTTGTTTTTCAGGAACCTGGGGCAACTCCTGTCCAGTTTAAACCGGTTGAGACCACCGACCCTTCAACGGGATCTGCGCAAGTGCCCAACAGGTGGCCAAAAACTCCACCCTCAGATCATACTAACGCCGTCATTTTCTGTACATTATGTCCAATGCAATACCGTGAAATTTTGCGCAGAACGAACCTGTTACTTCATTTTCCCTCACTGCCAATCACTTTTCCCCACACCTTAGACCACCCCACTTCCCTAACTCGTAATTATCCCTAAGCCTTCTCTTCCGGGAAACGGATCTGAGAGCTGCTCTTCTGCCTCCTCCCTGGGCTGCCCTGTGACTAAATCTTTTCTCTTTTTCACAAACTGTTTATCACAGTGATTGATTTTCTGTGCGCGGGCAGAACAAACCAGGTCAATAACACTGCGGTGTGGGGTGGGCTGTGGGGCACCCAGGGCGATCATCCCTCGCGAGTTTGTGAAACTCCCGGCCGACGACTTTCCAGTGAACCTTACACAAGCCCTAGCAGGCGGCTCCCCAGAGAGCTCATTCCACACTCTAATAATGGGTGATTGCCTGAGTGCCAGCTCCAGCGTATGGCACCTCAGAGAACTTTTCAGCCAATGGCAGGGGGAAGTGCTTTTCCCACTTTGTTCCTGTCTTGGATGCTCTGCCTCAGGCCTAGAGGCAGTGGCTGCTCCGAAGAGTTCTCTACTCTTACTAGACAGTGCCCTGTTACTAGTTAATAATTCTTTAAGTTGAATATTTCTTGTTCAAATTGCCATGCGGTTTCTGTCTTCTGACTAGATCTTAACTGTTAAAAATAAGTAATGGATAATAGAGAAGGAAGCTGGGAGAGGAGGAAAAATGAAAGGGAGAGCAAACGAAATAGAGTAGAAAGTTGAAGTGATTAGTATGGGTCCATACAGCTTGATGGAAAAGGTTCTGACTTTGGATCAGAATCAAGTCTGTAGGAGGAGTCTTTCAGCCTCCTTCTGAGAATACAGCCACAGTGTGTGAATCTGAGTTATCTTAGTTCAGCTCCCTAACTCTACAAAGGGTAGGATCATTTTCCCTTTTATTTGATGCCTATGGAGATGAAGTCCTCTTCTTGTGCATAACAGGTGATCAGTAATTTTGGAGCGAAATGTAAGTAGCTTATGAAAGAGAGTTGTCTTGCTGAAGTCAGCTGATATGCCACCCCCTTTTCCTTTTTTTTTTTTTTTTTCTTTTTTTTTTTTTTAAAGGCCATCTTAGACTCAGACTTCCTTTTTCAAAAGAAGGTCCTTTTCATCATCTAGGTAAATCTGTCCACCTGTGATTTTAACTCTATTTTTACTTGCCTCCTTGAAGTCTAAATCCATCAGTAATCCCCATTTCCATCTCCAGTCTCTTCCTGTCATTCTCTCTCTCTCCCCTTCCTCTCTGAGTCATAGTCTTAGGCACTGCATTGAAAATACCATCTTATCGGCTTCCTTCAAAAAGCTGAGAGTTTCTTAGAGGACTATATCATACTCATCTTTTTTGATTCTGAGTCCCTGGTAAAGTCATATAGTAAGCCCTCAATAAATATTTATTAAGGAAATGAACAAAGCTAAAATCTGTCTACACTAGCTGTTACCTCTTTCTTACTTCTTAATAATTCGACTCACTGTAATGTTTTCTTTTCTACTACTCCACTGAAACCACTTTGAATTAAACAGAGTAATCAATGACCTCTGTTTTTACCAAATTAATAAACTGTATTAATTAAAACTTATGGTGTCAAATGGCACAAATCCTAAACTAACCTAAGCAAAAAGGAGAATTTACTAGCTCCTATTAATAGAATCCAAGGAAATTTCAAATAATTGAACTTTGGAAAGGACAAGAATATAGCGGATTCTAGGTGACAATTGAAACCTGGAACTCTAGTGATGTCAAGGGCTTTCTATTATATCTACTTCCTTCTGCAAGTTGGCTTTACTCTGTCTCTTGTATTATCTCTATTCTGTACTCTACGGAATCGCTGTCTTAACATGAAAAAGAAACTCTCAAGCTTTACATCTTGGCTTAAGCCAAGAGACAGAACGTATCCTGATCCTTTTATTTGCTCTCACATCCAAAATCCTTGAAAGTCCATCACAAGCCTAGCTTATATCAGCTGTGCAACATGAAACAATCAATTCTGGTCAGGTCTGTGGATTTGTGTAAGATCAAGGTACTTGCCAAAGTATCCAAGAGGATGTGGGTGGGGTACATAGGAGAAAATAAGGGTTCCCAGAAGGGCAGGAGAATTACTGAGCAGGCTATCCAAGTTCACTTTAGATCCATCTTACCAAGACTTTATCTTACCAAGAATTTTGTATGGTTGACAATTACTCACATGCATATCTCTCATTTCATGGCTACCATTAAATTATTACTTCCCAGCTGTCTTCTGACTTCTTACCATTTTCTTCTCCCTATCTTTTTTTTCTTTTTTTGAGTACTGTTTTTCTGTCTGAACCTTATATGTGGTGTTACCAAGTGTTTGGCCCTAGAAATATTTCTCCTATCACTTCATACTTTCTCTCTTAGATTATTTTATTCAGTTTCATGCTAGCCAAAAATTTTCACCCTAGCTCCAAACTCATGATGCAGACTCTGGTTGGAGACCTGAATTTCCCAGGAAACACTCCAAACTCATCAAGTCAGAAAAAGGTTACCTTCTTTTTTTTTTTTTTTTTTTTTTCGAGATGGAGTTTTGCTCTCTTGCTCTGTCACCCAGGCTGGAATACAATGGTGTGATCTCAGCTCACTGCAAACTCCTCCTCCCAGGTTCAAGCAATTCCAATCCTCAATCCTCTGCCTTAACCTCCCGAGTAGCTGGGATTACAGGCACCCACCACCAGGCCCAGCTAATTTTTGTAGTTTTAGTAGAGACGGGGTTTCACCATCTTGGCCAGGCTGGTCTTGAACTCCTGACCTCGTGGTCCACCTGCCTCAGCCTCCCAAAGTGCTGGAATTACAGGCATAAGCCACTGTGCCCAGCCAAGATTACCTTCTTTCGTCTATCAATTCCTCCCTTGTTCTCTGATCCCAAATCAGTGAAATAGCAACTATAACTGCACTGAGGTAAAATATAGGCCATCATAAGGGCAAGGCAAAATTCTTATGCTGGTATGATGGAAGTATCCATGTTTAAAAAAAAAAAAAAGGCAGATATTTTGAAGTTTTTTAAGAGACCATTTACACATATAATTACAGATATTTTCTTTGTGAAGTAGATTTTCATCTCTGTGACAGTTGCTTCAGCTTATTCTCTTTCAACACAAAGAAAATTTTCTTCTCCTTTAAAAAATGAAAGGTATGTATTTGTGTCAAGGGTTTAGACAGTATACTTTTCCTAACCCACAAGATAATTTTTGGTTTTGTATATAGTAAAATTAATTATATTACTATTAGTAAGTTCATAGTCAGAGGGTTAGTTAACCAGGATTAGCATGGAAATTCATGAAAAAAGCATAATTTATGACTTTAAGGAAAAATCTCAAAATTCTTTAACATGTATCCTTAACAAACACAGTTTCCTGTGATAAAACATTTTACTAACAAATACTGAAGGTAATTAATATTAAAATCTTTAAATTTTACAGAAAAATTTCTTGTTCATCTCAGTAAATAAATTAGCCAGAAATTAAATTTCATGAGGACTATATATATAAAACTTAAGTATGACTTTAACCTCACCTGGTAAATGCACTATACTTTTACGGCAATTAGGATATAAACATTTTCCAAACTTCTCCCCTTTCTTTATAACAAAGAGTAATGACTGTTTTTTCAAAAGCACTTGAGTCAACAATCATCTTTCACTTTCAAGATTTTTAAACTTGTAATTATAGTTTTAAAAGTAAATTTTATTTTAATCAAAGTTGAATTACAGATTTTGTTTGTTTGTTTGTTTGTTTGTTTGAGACTGAGTCTCACTCTATCGCCCAGGCTGGAGTGCAGTGGTGTGATCTGGACTCACTGCAGCCTCCACCTCCTGGGTTCAAGCAATTCTCCCGCCTCAGCCTCCTGAGTAGCTGGGACTACAAGCGTACGACACCACACCTAGTCAATTTTTGTATTTTTAGTAGAGACAAGGTCTCACCATGTTGCCCAGGATGGTCTTGATTTCCTGACCTCGTGATCTGCCCGCCTCAGCCTCCCAAAGTTCTGGGATTACAGATGTGAGCCACAGCACCTGGCTGAATTAGAGTATTTTAAGCCTATAAATGTATATTCATTAGACTCATCCATCACTTAATGATTTTGCAAACTCTACTATCTCTGTCTCGATTTGCACTGTTGACATTTTTGGGAAATAATTTTTCAGATATTCTTAATACACATAGAATACTATTTCCAAATTAAGACTGTACTATGTAAACTGTTTTATAATCTTCTTTTCCCAGTCAACACAATGTTTTGACCAGCTTCTCATGCAAGAAAATGCATCTCAATCTTTATTATTAGGATTGCTTAATATTTAAATACATGAAAGAAACACTACTTCAGTAAGCAGTTCCTCTAAAGTTGGCCTGTGTAGATGGTTTCCTTCTCTGTCTTAGATTAGACTAATATAAACTATCCTAATGTTTTAATTTCATAATTAGGTTTGTATATATATTATATAATTCTAACAATTATACTTGGTCAACTGTTTTTAAACTCTTCTATGCTTATTTCTAAATCATCCTCCTGAAAGGCTGTAAAAATTTACTCTTTCCAGCAAGTATCCAGAAAGTATTTGCCCTCATATTTATCAATGTTGACAGACATGGAGGATTGCCAACACGAGAGCTATTTTCTGCTTTTCTTGGTAACAGGATTCCTACTGCATGATAAAGTACCCTGGCATAGGGGGTGAATCATGATTTTTCTAAGGTTTTCTTTTATGGCAATCTTATTGCCCTTAAGTAAAGATGTGTAGGGTAAATTATGTGAGCCAATTATGGGTACTTAGTTGAAGGGGGAATCTACTAGAGATTTTTTTTTAAAGACTTTTCCTTATTGATGGAAGAGAGTTCCAAGAAAAAGCTCTTTTGCCTTATGACATTGCCATTCTTAAATGATTTTTTATGAGTAGCTAACACTGAGGGTGACAAAGTCCACTTGTGACCTCTGATGATGAACCTGAGTGCAAAGGCCAACAGATGGAGGAAGGAAGAGAAAATAGGACAAAAACACTCTGTCCCTGGTGACATACATTTCTGGGCCATTCAAATAATGTTTAGACCACTTTATCCTGTGACATAAAATATGTGTTTATGGTTTAAACTACTTTGATCAATTCTAGAATATTCTTATCCTTTATCTTGACAATTACTTCTCCCTGTTCTCTCCTTAGGAGTAGATATTGGAACTCTTTGGTTTCTCCTTGATAACTCTGCTTCTTTCATTATTTTTTAATCTTTCTATTCTGCTTTCAGCATAATTTTGTCAGATTTATATTTAACTAATTCCTTTATATTTAAAACTTCCAAAACAGATAAAATAATATTTATAACATATTCACAAGCCATTTACAAAAAATAATAAGCTGAATATCCTTGTTCCCCACCCATGTTAAGAAACAATATGACCTTAGTAGCTCTGCCAAAATCACAATCCCTGCCTTCTTCTGTCATCCAAGAGAGATAATCCCTATCCAAAATTCTTTGTATTTTGTGGGCTTTCTCTTGCTTTATAGTTTTACCACATAGCATCTCTAGTTTATGCTGTTTAGTCTCTTCACATACATAAAACTTTTTATAAAGTTTTTTTTTAAACATAAGTGGTACAATGTTTGTGTATTCTTCTGCAACTTGGTTTTCTTTTCCAATATTGTATTGTTAAATTTAATCCACATTGATGCATGTAAATGTAGGTCATTTATTTTTAAAGTTGACTTTATTGATGTATAATTTACATAGAATAAATGCACCCATTTTAACTATATAATATGATGATTTTTGACATATATGCATTTACATATATATATATACCCACTACTTAATCAAGATATAGTCCATTTCATTACCCCCAAAATTCTCAGTAAGCATTCATTTTTACTACTGTATTCTAGTTGTTGAATATAGTACAAATTTTAGTTGTTGAATAAATATATTACAACTGTCCTATGAATGGACATTTGGGTTGTTCCCAGTATGGGTTTTTATATTGGTGTTATAAGCACTCAAAGACATGGCTCCTCACAATGCATGTAAATAAGAGTGGATTTGTGGCCGGGCGCAGTGGCTCAAGCCTATAATCCCAGCACTTTGGGAGGCCGAGGCGGGTGGATCACGAGGTCAGGAGATCGAGACCATCCTGGCTAACATGGTGAAACCCCGTCTCTACTAAAAATACAAAAAACTAGCCGGGCGTGGTGGCGGGCGCCTGTAGTCCCAGCTACTCGGAGGCTGAGGCAGGAGAATGGCGTGAACCTGAGAGGCGGAGCTTGCAGTGAGCCGAGATCGCGCCATTGCACTCCAGCCTGGGTGACACAGCGCGAGACTCTGTCTCAAAAAAAAAAAAAAAAAAAAAGAGTGGATTTGTAAGATTGCAGGGCATGCACATCTTCAACTTTACTAGAAAATGTCATATGGTTTCCTAAAATGCTTGTACCAACGTGTACATAAAATGCAGAGTATAAGAGCTTGAGTTTGATTCACATTCTGGCCAACACTTGATACTTTAATTTGGGCCAGTCTGGTGAGTGTAATTGTAATTTAAATATGTATTTATATGATTACCAATTATTTTGACTATCTTTTTTTTTTTTTTTTGAGACAGAGTTTTACTCTATTGCCCAGGCTCACTGCAACCTCCACCTCCTGGGTTCAAGCGATTCTCCTGCCTCAGCCTCCCGAGTAGCTGGGACTACAAGCTTGCGCCACCACGCCCGGCTAATTTTTGTATTTTTAGTAGAAACGGGGTTTCACCATGTTGGCCAGGCTGGTCTCGAACTCCTGACCTCAGGTGATCCACCCTCCTCAGCTTCCCAAAGTGCTGGGATTACAGGCATGAGCCACCACACCCAACCTGGTTACGAATATCTTTTTATATGTCGTTGGGCATTCAGACTTTTTCTTTTTTGAAGTGCCTATTTTGCTAATTTTTCTATTTAGTTGCTTGTTTTTTCTCATTGATTTATAGTAATTCTTATATTCTGAATGATAATCCTTTGTCAAGCACGTGTTGCAGATATATGCTCCAGTTTTAATTAATGGTTTCACATTTGATGGTGTCTTATGGTAGGCAGAAGTTAATCATTTTAATACAGCTAGATTTCTTTTTTATAGTTTGTGTTTCTGCATCATAAGAAACTATTTCCTTCTTCAGGTTCAAAAACGCATTCTCTTTGCCTTTCACATTTAAGCCTAAAATATTTAGAATGCAGGGATCCAATTTCATTTTCTTCCAAATAGACCATCAATTTTTCCTCTTCCTCACTGAGGAGCAAAGTTCTGTTATATACCAAGTTTCCTTATATCCACAAGATTGTTTCTGGATTCCCTACTCTGTTCTAATGGTTTATTGATTGCTGTCTTAATATCACATCTTAAGCACTATAGTTTTATAATAAGTTTTGTTATCTGATAATGCAAATTTTCTCCTGTTTTTGTTTTTAAATGCCTCTAAGCAAGTATTGACCTTTGCTCTTATTTTAGACACAGTTGTAGCATTGTGTGAAACCTCTATTGGTGTATTTGAGGAAAGAGACCATTTTTCCTGGATTTTCCCTCTGCCTCCTATGGCAGAGTTGCAAAGGAGGAAGTAAACGCTGAAAAATAATAGAAGTAGTGTCAGTGGCCAGACTGACTGACGCCACTGACCAGGCCTGAAGGTAAAAGACTAACCCCTACCCTAACTGCTTGTGCAGTTAAGTGCTGGTTGATTCCAGACATTGTATGGAGAAGCATTGTGAAACTTTCTGTTCTGTTCTGGTAGCCCCCACCACTGATGCATGTAGCCCTCAGTCACATAGCCCATGCTTGCATAATCTATCACGACCCTTTCACTTGGACCCCTTAGAGTTGTAAGCCCTTAAAAAGGCCAGGAACGTTTTCAGGGAGCTCGGTTCTTCAGATGCAAGTCTGCCAACGCTTCTGGCCAAACAAAGCCTCTTCCTTCCTAAATCTGGTGTCTGAGAGGTTTTGTCTGCAACCCGTCCTACTACATATTTATTTTATTTTAAAAATATTTTTAATTTAAAAAATCTGAGGGGTAGACAGGACCTTGCTCTGTAGCCCAGGCTGGAGTAGAGTGACATAATCATGTCACCTCACTCCAGTCTCAAACTCCTGGGCCCAAGCGATCCTCCTGCCTCAGCCTCTCAAAGTGCTGGGATTACAGGTGTGAGCTACTTCACTTGCCCCTTACTGGCATTTTCAATACAATTGCTAACTGGCACCTTTATAATATGGAGTCTTTCAAATATATCTGTAGTGGCACAAGCCGCAGACAAAACCCCTCAGACACCGAGTTAAAGGAAGGGCTTTATTCGGCCGAGAGCTTCAGCAAGACTCACATCTCCAACAACCGAGCTCCCTGAGTGATCAATTCCTGTCCCTTTTAAAGGCTCACAACTCTAAGGGGGTCCGCGTGAGAGGGTCGTGATTGATTGAGCAAGCAGCGGGTATGTGACTGGGGGCTGCATGCACGGGTCATTAGAATGGAACAGAACAGACAGGGATTTTCACAGTGCTTTTCTATACAATATCTGTAATCTATAGATAACATAACCGGTTAGGTCAGGGGTCCATCTTTAACTACCAGGCCCAGGGTGCGGTGCCGGGCTGTCTGCTTGTGGATTTCATTTCTGCCTTTTACTTTTTACTTCTTTCTTTGGAGGCAGAAATTGGGCCTAAGACAATATGAGGGGTGGTCTCCTCCCTTGTATCCACTTTCTTGAATCCCTACTCACATTTCTTCAGTTCACACCATTATTATAAATCTATTCCATTACAAAATTCTTCCCAGTGTCCTGCTGTCCTTCAGCATTCCAATCTATTTTTTTCATTGTATTCAGAAAAGCTTTGCTAAAATGTAACTCAAGTCACTTCTACTTATCAATCTTTTATTGACTTCCCAGTGCCCCCAGGATTATGGCTAAACTCCTCAACTTGGTTCATCTATATGAACCAGCTTCTGTTCTGGCCATCTTTTTCCAACCTGCATCATCTTGCATTTCTCTATGCTCCTGTCACTCTGAGTTCAGTTTTGATTCCTCAAATCAGCTGAAAGAAGGTTTTTCTGCTTTCAAGTGAAGAAAATGGCAATTGGAAAAACTTGCTCTCCCAAATATGCAAAAGAGATTTCAGTCACAAATTCATTTGCATTTAAATCCTAAAATAAAGTACATCATTCTTTCAGCATAAACTCTTAAAAGTCATGCAATCCGGCCAGGCACGGTGGCTCATGCCTGTAACCCCAACACTTTGGGAGGCTGAGGCAGGCGGATCACTAGGTCAGGAGTTCGAGACCAACCTGGCCAATATGGTGAAGCCCTGTCTCTACTAAAAATACAAAAATTAGCCTGGCATGGTGGCACATGCCTGTAGTCCCTGCTACTCCGGAGGCTGAGGCAAGAGAATCGCTTGAACCCGGGAGGTGGAGGTTGCAGTGAGCCGAGATTGTGCCAGTGCACTCCAGCCTGGGTAACAGAGTGAGACTCCATCTCAAAAAAAAAGTCATGCAATCCTTAACAACCTCAGGCTTTTCCCCTTTTTATAATTGTAATAAGCCCAAGGTTTGATTATTAAAACAACTTACTCCTAAAACTCTATCAATCATAACAAATTGATCATAAATTCAATTTAACACACATGTCAGAATACAAAGCACATAGTATGTTCTTTGAACCAGTAAATAAATGTCTTATTCTTTATCATAATGATTTCTAATTGTATAATGTTTGAAACTTTTGCAATCTTTCTATCTTGGTGAACACTGGCAAAGACATTCTGGGAGTTATTCAGGAGAGATCCACTGCAGAAAGTACACAGCCATATATCAGAGAAGGGACACTTTCTAACAGGGATCATTTTAGAACCTGACTCAAGATTCTTTTGCCTTTGAAATATCTAAGCAGCCAGCCAAACCAGAAGAACCAAAATCCAAAAGCCCAGAGTTTGCATCACTGAGATCACTCAAGTAATCTCTACCCTTCTCTCTCTGCTATAAAAGCCCCACCTTGGGTTTCCCCTTCACTTTGGTTCTTTCTCAAGTTTCTCACCAGCAGAGCTGAAGGAGAAGTGGTCTTCCACCCAGGTGGCTGGGGCAATACAGAGGAATCTGGACATAAAATTGTACAGGCCATCGGGCCCCTCAGCTGCAATTCCCTCTTGTATCCTGCTTCCTCAAACCAGGGCTAGACCAAAGACTTCAAAACGTGTGTGTGCGCGCACACACACACACCAAGTGTAAATGTGTAATTTGCCTTCTAAGCCCCGGAATTCAAGCTTTCTCATTCTTTCATGAGGAGCATGTGAGAATTCTCCAAGATATTTGTGGGGGCCTTACCCACAAATATATACGTAGATAGAGAACTTAATGGCTTTCACATCCTTCAGCTGTCAATAGCTATAAATGCCCACAGGCTTTGTTGGAGAGTTCTCCAGGCAGGACAGTTTTCCTGAATGTGCCACTAGCTGAGAGGTCAGAATTAATTACATTCCTTGGTGTCACTTGACCCACAGGAAACTTGCATATCTTTGTTACCCCAAATTGTGGGAATACAGACTAAACTACTGCAAGTCTAATCACCTCCCCTCCCCATCCCCACCTTCCCTTTTATTTTCCTGATCAAGTAGGCAGAAAGCAGATGAACAAGTTTGCTGCCTAAATTAACATCCAGTCTGGAAATAAAATACAAGTCTCTCCTTCCTGAAGGCATCTTCAATCACTACCAGCGATTCCCTTGGCAGAAAGCACTATGTTGGGAGCTAGTTCTACCACTTCTTAATCATCCTTCAAGTTAGGTCTGGGTGCTGTGCATGGGGGCAGTGGGTGGTGAGGCTTTCTGATTCTAGTCATTGTCAGATTTCTTTAAAAAGTGAAGTACTTAGCATCTTCTTGACCCATCGTTGACTCCTCCCTAGTTGCTTTTCTTTGAGTAATAGGAAAAGCCCAACACAACCTCCTGTTATACATAAATACAATTTTTTAAAAAACCAGCACATATATACATGATAGATGGAAATAAACACTACTGCATACAGTAGTCATAAGTATACACAAACAAGGTACCTTTGCAGTGTATTCATATACCACATGTTTATAGACATGTGAACTTGCTGCAAAACAAGCAGAAAATAGGAAGAGAAAATCAGGTTATCTACAGAATCACTAGTCATAAAATTCACGTTAATAGGCAGTAAGATTTCACGGTCTCAATAAAGCTGTTGCCCTAAAAAAAATGTACAGTGACACAATAAAACAAGGAGGGAAGGGAGGAAAGACAAATATTCCTATGTCTTGAAAAAAAGGTCAAGCAAGTTAGCCTCCTGGTACTGAATCATTTGCAGAAAAAAATAAAAATAGGTGTTCAAGTATATGAGAAGGCTTTGTACCAATCTCAGATATCCAATACTTTATATTTCTTAGAGAGAACGTGAAGGCTTTGTACCAATCTCAGACATCCAATACCTTATATTTCTTAGAGAGAATGTAAGGGAATTTAGTTCTCTTTTAATATGTAGTCTTAATTCCCTCTTAGTTTATTTCTTCCAGATTACTTTAAGTTTTTATAGAAACAAATATAAAATCACCACGTTGCCTTTTGAAATTAAATATGGGAAACACAATACTTTATTCAATCAATAAAACAAACAGTAAAACATTTTAAAATCCCTTAGTTCCAAAATATGGTCCAAAAGAGGGCATATAATTTGTAAAATCCCTTAGTTCCAAAATATGGTCAGAAAGAGGGCATATAATTTGTCGGTGGGAGAAATTAAACCACTATCTTCTAAATATATCCACCATTGTAAGGTTTTTTGTTTCCGAAAAGTTGTAAGATTTTATTAAAACAAACACACGATAAAACACAATCTAATCGAGGTTTCAGGACTAAATATGAACCTTTCCTCTACTTTCAAAGGTTTGGAGGATCCTTGAAACTTTCATTACCAAAAGGTTAAACTATTAGTAACATTCTGAATCACTGAATAGCCTTCCTTTCCTTAACTTTGAACATTACATTTATTTGAAATGAAGCACTTACTATAAATTGCTACCCTGTCTAGGAAAAGATATTTTCTTCATGGATTCTGTCATGTTTTTATGCTAAAGAGCCTGTCTTATCTGATTAATTTGCTTTCAATCATTTTAAGTGAGTTCACAGACACAAGAGCAGATGTTTGTGGCATTTTTCTGAATCATCTCCAAACAAAATAGAGGTTGTTAAATCTAATTGAGGAGCCAATAATGTCTGACTTTGTCCCAGAGCACCTTAAAGGCAATCAGCTCTAGCAAAATCTAGAAACCTTGTCAGTATGGCCCAATCGCCCATCCTTATGAAATCAGAATTTATCGGCCGGGCGCAGCAGGTCACACCTGTAATTCCAGCAGTTTGGGAGGCCGAGGTGGGAGGATCATCTGAGGTCAGGAGTTCGAGACCAGCCTGGCCAACATGGTGAAACCCCCGTCTCTACTATAAGTACAAAAATTAGCCGGGCTTGGTGGTGGGTGCCTGTAATCCCAGCTACTCGGAAGACTGAGGCAAGAGAATCACTTGAACCCGGGAGGTGGAGGTTGCAGTCAGCAGAGATTGCACCAGTGCACTCCAGCCTGGGTGACAGAGCAAGACCCTGTCTCAAAAGAAAAAAAAAAGAAAGAAAGAAATCAGAATGTATTAATATGAATCCAAGGTCATAACACCATTACAAAATAAGTGTTTCCTTCCATCCCACTCACACACTTTGTCTAAACATGCATCTACAAAACAAACTTAACATCAACTTCCAACCTAACCACTCTGGATCAGCTTAACAAACTTCATATCCTACTGACCTGTCCCCTGCATTTGAGTTCTAAGCCTACCCCCTTGAATTCACTTCCCTTCACTCACCTAGTCTATTTCAAAGAAACCATCCCCCATCCTGAAGTTTTCCTACCATCTTAACGTGCTAATGAAATACAATAAGAAGACACAAGATATATGATCAAATGTTTTAATATTAGAATCAACAGATCTAAAATTATATTTTAATAAATATGACAAATACAACAGGAACAATAAAAGAATTATAAAAACTGTACAGTCTTAATTGAAAATATACATATAGGCAATTTATATAGAAAATTGCTGTTTCACTCATAACTTCATACTTCCATAACTGTAATTAGACAGAAAGTTTAAAGCGAAATAGCAAATTCCTCACACTCAATGCTTATATGCATACTTTGAACAAATACCTTACATATCAATATTTAAAGCTTTTAATGTGATAAGTGAGCTTGCTTCTTGCTTGTTAATTTGTCTAATCTAGGTTGGATTGATGACAATGCTACCCTCAGGGGATAATGTATATTTAAACTGTTTCTATGTTTTGTTTTAATAACACTTAAAGTAGAGAATCCGGTTTCACAGAGGTACGTTGAGGGAAAAAGAAGAAGCGATTTTAAAGCAATCTCAGCAAGCTCAGGATATTCATTTTTAGCTTTTATCCAAAATGAAGGAAGAGATGCTGTATTTTCAAAACTGATTTTCAATCCTTCATCGGTAGCCAGCTTCAACAACTTATCCTGTAGAGTTACAGTTAAATTTAAGTTATCCTTTGATGAAAGAAATGGATTTTGGATCCACAAATTTCCTATGCGTGGATCTTCTTTTGATGGAAAATAAAATTCAAAGCATTCTAACAAATTTGTAAGATGTTCACTGATAACCGTTCGCAGATGTGCAATATCAAGATCATTACCTACTTCATTGATAATTGTTGTTAAATTATGAAACATGTCATAACAATCTGTAGAAATTCTGTTTTTCCAAGCTTCTAACTTTTGTTTTTGTCCTTCAACTTTATCTGCCATTGAAAAATAAGTTGCATTCTTCCCTTGCATAGAAGCATTAAGATCATTAAAAATACTGAAGATATCAGACAAATAAGCAAGTCTGGCTGTCCAATTCACATCTTTAAAAAGTTGGGACCAAATGGGTTTCTTGCCTTGCAGAAACACTAAGAGTTCATTTCGTATTTCAAACATTCTTGACAGAACTTTTCCCCGTGATAACCACCGTATCTCAGCATGCAGTAAGAGTTGCTTATGATCAGCTTCCATATTATCACATAATAAAGAGAATAATCTTGAATTCAATGCATTAGATTTTATGTAATTCACAATTTTTACTATATCATTAAGTACACTATTTAGTTCAGCTGATATTTTTTTCATAGCAAGACTTTCTCGATGAATGAAGCAATGTGTTGTTTTACATTCTGGTGCAAGTTCCTTAATCTGGGTTACCACTTCAGAATGTTTTCCTGTCATTGAAGCTGCGCCATCAGAACATACTCCTACACAAAATTTAAATTCCAAACCACATCTGTTAACAATATAATTCTTTACAGCTTCATATAGTTCTGAGCTAGTTGTGTTTGTAGGCAAAGAGGCTGAAAAAAAGAACTCTTCCTTTATATCATCATCATGTTCAAACCTCACATAGACTAAAAGAATTATCATGTTAGCAATATCTCTGCATTCATCAAGTTGCAATGAAAAATACTTTGCTAGTTTTATTTGTTCTATAAGTTGATCTTCCATATCATTAGCCAGTTCCTGAATACGTCGAGCTATGGTGTCATTGGAAAGTGGTACCTGAGCCACCTTCTTCGCTGCAGATTCACCCAACATTTCCAAGCAAACTTCTTTGATGCAGTCTTTCACTAGTGTCTCAGCAATTGTGTATGGTGTTTTAGACTTAGCAACCGGAAGTGCTACTTTATACGAAGCCCGCAAAGCACTAATGTTTATATGAGAAACGTTGAACACCTGCTTTGGTTGGCTTTTCAATTCACTACTCTTTCTTTCAAAGAATTCTTTTGGTTGTGAACTTATTTCTTTATGTTTTGAATATAAATGTCGCTTAAGCTTTGATGGTTTCATTGCTTCATTAGCCAGTACATCTCCACAAATAATACACTGTGGTTTTAGTACTTCACCATCAATTACAGCTACAAAACCAAACTCAATATATGAAGGATCATATTTCCGAGTGAAACTAGCATGAACTCTTTTGGTTCTCCCTTCTTCAGGATAACTTCTATTGGTAACA
This sequence comes from Theropithecus gelada, assembly GCF_003255815.1. Lineage (NCBI taxonomy): Eukaryota > Metazoa > Chordata > Mammalia > Primates > Cercopithecidae > Theropithecus > Theropithecus gelada. Next base: position 31,374,361 of record NC_037671.1, read on the forward strand.
TTTCTTTTATTACTACTACTGTGTTCAGAAAAGGCATGTCTTTTCTTGACAAAGAAGTCCAGTGAAGCTTGTTTCGCCATCTGAAATTAGGAATAAAAGTAAATAATATGAATTTTACTTTCCTCCTTTAGCTAACAATGTTAAACCACAAGTTAAAAACTAGACTTGATTAAAATAAAAAATTATTTTAAAGTTAAGTTATAAAAATAAATAAATGCCTATATTTTCTCAGTTTTATACATCTTTGGGTTATGGCTGATAAACTAAGCATAAAGTATCACAGGTTGTAATGGGGACCTACTGAGTTTGACTAGTGTGTAACTGCCACCACATGTGACTCACCTTGAGAGTTTAACAATACCTAAATTGGTCTATATTCTATTCGGTAAGGTAAGTCCATTAATCATTTGCTTGAATGTTGCAGTAATGTCAATTGCTATGTTTCTAAATACTTATGCTCAAGTTTTATACTTATTTCCTTACAGACTGGAGTTTTTATACCAGTACTGGTCTACTGATCACACTTTGAGTACCACTAGTTTAAGTCATGAGTAATCTCCATATTTCAAAACATTAACCCTACCTCACAAAGCCTCCTGATGTTAAATTTTTTTGGTTCTATTTCATACTCTCCAATTAAATTCCCAAACTGAAGTCTTTCCCAAGGCAAACCCTTATCTTCCAAGCAAATTTATCATCCCCTACCCCTACAAATACTTCTTCACTTGATTTGAAATGTTTTTTCTTAGCTTACCCCCAACCCAAACTCACAATTGAAACAGAGAAACATTAAATTCATCTGTTACCAAATTCATTCTCTGTAGAAGCATACTAGCATAGACACTATTTATTCCCTCAACCTTAGCTTTCTCATTCTCCCAAGAAATGCGTGACATCAAAAAGGAGTAAAAGAGATACTATTCATCACCCCCAGAATAATAAAAAACTTAACTTTGTACAGAGATCCTGATAATGCATAATAAAAAAGACAGCATTCAAGGTTACAACTTTACAACTTCCAACTTGGGAAAAAAGAGAAGCATTAAAAGTAATTAGGCCTTCTTTGGGGGAAATATATCCAAGGTAATAAAAATGTGTTTTCATATACCTTGTTACACAACACTTATTCACAGTAAAGTGTAATGAGATTCTTCCCCTGCTTTCATCTATGGCAGATATGCAATCTTACCCAATCTCCTACTTTGTCTGGTGAAAATGGTGTCCCTGATGGCTTTAGCATTTTGGAAGGTTGAACAGGCAAACTTCTTTGAATCTCATCACGTTTCCTTTTCATTGTGCTGGTTTCATAGCAAAGGCTACAGGTTATTTGCCGATCACAGCCCTCAGTCTCATGTTGAGAGGGCACTCCACAAATTGCATGGATATTTCCATCACATGATATACAACTATTAACACCTGTGCATTCTTTTTCACAGACTACACAGGATAAAAATCTTAGTCTCCTCTCAGGGGAGCTTTTTTCAGCCATCTTAGGAGTGACAGAAAGATTCTCTTCAATATCACTACTATCTGTTCCAGTCTCAATGTTTTCTTCATAGTGGGCTCTTAAAGTATTTTCTAACTCTTTGTTAGCCTGATCTAATTCATTTTCTGTATGCAAGCTGGCAACAAGTTCTTCAGTTAACTGAGAATGGGACAAGCCCAGTTTAGCTTCAGAGCTAAATGTACTTTCACATGGAGTCTGTTGCATGCTTCTGTGATAGGGTTGATTTTGGGTCATCTGAATGAACCACAAAAATTCAGCCCAGTGTGATGAGTTGTTAGTTTGCATCCAGGAGAAAATCCTCTTTCGGATATCCTCAGTTTGTTCTGCAGAACTCTGGCTTTGGCAGGTCTGAGACTTCCCATGGACAATTTTCAATTCTGGCCAAATATTACTGAGTTCACTGACAACCTGGCTTGAAAATTCCCTCCCACTGTCAGATTGTAGGACACTGGGTGCTCCAATAATTGTAAATATATCTAAAAGAGCATGTGCAACTTCCGTGGGTCTTTTAGACTTTAATGACCGCAAAAAACTTAACTTTGTACGGAGATCCTGATAATGCATAATAAATTTATACTCCCCATCAGGATTCAACTGCATGTCTATAAGATCCACTTGGCATCTTGAACTAACTTCCTTAATTGGTTTTGATGTTAGAACCTTCTTGAGTTTTGAATTTTTCTGTTGGCATGGTTTACAGAGGGTCAGATATAGCATTATAACTTCTTTTGTGATGTTCTTATATTTCGCTTGTAACTCTTTCTCCATGCGCGTACGTCCACCATGTCCAATGCTGAGATGTGTATTATGCAGAATGTCGAATAAGTCCTCACTGTGTAAGTAATACCGTATTTTATCTGTTTCCCCATTTACAGCCTCAATTAGCTTCTCATTTCCTTGTACAAGGATAACATCAAATCTAGCCAAGCGACGGTAGTCAACTGATTCCTTTTTCGCCTTAGCTTTAGCTTCTTTCACTTCCTTTATCAACTGACAGTACTTTGCTTTAGAAAATATCTTAGTATTATTACTTTTGTTTTCCAGTAACATTGCTAAGCTTCTGAAGAACTTTTCTTTCATGTTTTCTGGTTCAATTTCTGCTTCATTAGTATCTAAGCTACTGAGGTTATCATCACCCATGCTTTGAGACATCATGGAAAACCACAAAAATGACCCTAAAAACAAAGGAAAAAATCAATTAGAATATTCAGAAATATAATTTAAAATACATATATTGTCAAAGGAGCCAGTAGTGCTTGAGGTACAAGTAGGGATTATGGGCACACAAAAGGGGATACCATTTTCTTTCTTTTTGAGACAGAGTCTCACTCTGTTGCCCAGGCTAGAGTGCAGTGGCACAATCTCAGCTCACTCACTGCTTCCCAGATTCACGCAATTCTCCTGTCTCAGCCTCCTGAGTAGCTGGGATTACAGGCGCACCACAACATTTGACTAATGTTTTTATTTTTAGTAGAGATGGAGTTTCACCATGTTGGCCAGACTGGTCTTGAACTCCTGGTCTCAAGCAATCTGCCTGCCAGCCTCAGCCTCCCAAAGTGCTGTGATTACAGGCATGAGTTACTGAACCAGGCTAGGGGGATACCATTTTGATTAAGGAATCCAATCTTAGTGGAAGGAAGAGCATAAATGAAGAACTCCAGCCAGTAATAAAAAGTTTCACACAATAAAGAGTAGAAAGCCAGGACATGACTTTCCAGAGCAGTTTTCAGGATTGAAGCATTGTTTTGCGTAAAATAGGATGCAAATTAGCATTTATTTGTTTGTTTACTATGCAAAGACTTTTTTTTTTTTTTTTGGAGGAACCTCAGCAAGCCAATAATAGATTTTTAAAAAAATCTCCACACTACACATTTTCTCTTTTATTCAGTCAGGTTAGCTATTACATCAACATTTGAGGAGTAAGTTCCAACCTGATATATTCATATCAGCTCCCTTTCAGGGCTATTAAGTACAAACTCAATAAAAATAGCTTCATTACTAATTTTAATAAGAGTAGTGGATGAGTCTAAATTAGTGAAAAATTTTTGACTTAATAAAGCTTATTAAAAGAAATTTCTAGAATACTCATAATAACAGAAGCACTAAGAATACTTCAAATTTGGCTAAGTGTTAAGAAAAACTATTTTGGAAAAAATAAAAAATAATAATTTAGAATTAGCATAACATCTCTAGATAGTTTTATAGTTGCTTGGAAAAATACTTTCACTCAAGTCAACATTATTTATACTATCAATTTGCATACCAAATAGTGAGACAGAACAGGGACTCCTCTTAGGGGCCTGACAGCCACCCCTAACCCCAAGCATGGTAATAACAGAAAATCTTGAGTTCCTTCAAGGGAAATTCCACACATCTAACTATCTCTAAGAAGTAAACGAGCAACTTGAGAAACAAGAAGGTAATACCTTAAAACAACATCCAAAAAGTTAGTTATGAGATGTTCCCTATATTAACTAAAGATAACATCTTAACATATATCCCTAAGTTGTTTTTCAGAAACCCATACCTCCACCAAATGGATCCACTGGTCTGAAGACCTCAGATAAGGGGGAACTGAGGACTGAACTCCAACTGCTGCTTTGTTCTAAAGTTCTTCCTGTGGGGCCTGGAAGAAGTCACACCCACAAGCCAGAGCTAACCTTCTTTTCTGCTGATCCCAAATTTTTAGACAAAGCTTTGCCTCCTTAACCAATTGCAAATCAGAAAATCTTTGAATCTATCTATGACCTGTAAGCCCCTTGAGATGTCCGTCCTGCCTTTTTAGGTCAAACAAATGTACAGTGTCCACATATTGATTTATGACTTTGCTTGTAACCTCTGACTCCCTTCTTTTAAAAAATCCTTACTTGCAAATCATCGGGGAGACTGAGTCTTAATTTTGAGGGGACCAATTCTCCTTGCTTGACACTCTGCAAATAAATGCCTTCCTTTCTCCTACTGATATGGATGTTTGGTTTTCCTGTGCCAGGCAAGTGAACCGTAGTTTGGTTCTGTAGCAGTAATGAACTAGTAAATTTAAATCATCTAAAATGTTTATATTTTCTAAAACTAGGTTAAAATTAATGATGTGTTACTGTGTGGTTTGGCTTCATTTAACTCTCAATTGTTCCAGTACGGCTTCTTTGATCATTAAATTGAAGCTCATAGTGAGTTTTCCTTTCCTGAAAATCATAATCTATTTATAACACAAGTTAGCCCTATAGCACTTTCTTCTTTAACTGTTTTATAGGTAGATGCAAAAAGACTAAGTTTCTAAAGAAACAGAGATCACTTATTTCTCTAGTATCTTTCACATTATCTAACACGTTACTACATCGAGTGTTCAGTAGAAAATTGTTGATTAACTTTATAATAAAATAACAATAATGGTAAGTGCTATCTCAAAATGTGATTGAAAAAGACCATCGTATGGATAGCATTTCTTCCCATGCTGATCCATTTTGTGCCATGCTATAGAACTAGAAGCATAGAAGGAAAATAAACAAGAATGAATTAGAAGAAGAAATACAGGGCAACGTCAAGAGAACCAGGAAAATATGAGCCCCATAAGTTTTTGAATCGATATTAATGTCTAAGAAAATTGTTAGGGCTGTAAGAGGAGAAAAACATTGTATCCATTTTACCTAACCCTTTTTAAATGGAAAAGATAGCTGTTCCAGAACCAGGCCAGACTCCGCCTCTACTACACATTATACCAATAACAGACCTTAGAACACTAATAAACATAGACTTCAGAAATTCCATATTCTAACGTAGAATTTTCAAATAGTATTTCCAATGTATACACAGTCATTACGTGACAAAAATCGTGGTCAGAGGCTACAGCAATGGGACCCAAGACTACACTGCCAAGTGCTCAGTATTTACATACAGAGGTATCTGATTTATCCACAGGTACTTACCAACTTCATTACAAAGTATCCATGAAAAATCTTGGGTTCAAGTATTTTTGACATTATTACCTGACTGCTTTAATTCAACTCCCTTAATAACACTACACTATACGGGTTGACTTTTCCTTCAACTATTAATACATTCAGTAGAAGCTGAAATGGAATGAGGTTTGGTAACTTTCAATACTAGACCCTTCACTCTCCCAAGTCTCACCCTCTTTCTTAGAACTAAATTATTCTCACCATTATCTTGAAGTGGGTATGGCTCTGGAGATTCACATTCCATTCTATCTTCCATAGACTGAAGCTGGGTGCCTAAAGACTCCTTTGCAGAATCCAGAGGGGCCATTTCTTCTATAGAAGCTTCCTGACCATATGTGCCCTGTGAGACCTGTGGACAAATAGGTGCATTTAGTAAACAACATAAATAATTGTAGTTTGTCACAGTTAAACTTGTATTTTTCCATTAAAATAGAATGTAAGAAGAAAAAACATCAGTCTTTACTGAATTCTTAAGTACAAGATAAAATATGAAGAGAAATGAAAAATGCTGGGACTAATAAAGCCAGAGCCATACAACAGAAACTGATGTCTTTATAGGACAAGAGTTAAAATGCATCCCTTTGGTTTCTGTTTCTAGGAATAACAATGAAAGCATGTTAAAGAAATCCTCTAAACTGTGATGACTAAAAAAATTGTAAATGAGTTTCAGAGTGGTTAATTAAAAGTAAATATTGGGCCGGGCGCAGTGGCTCACACCTGTAATCCCAGCACTTTGGGAGGCCAAGGCAGATGGATCACCTGAGGTCAGGAGTTTTGAGACCAGTCTGCCCAACATGGCGAAACCCTATCTCTACTAATAATAATGCAGATTCACCAGGCCTAAGAAAATGTTCAAATGGTTCAAGGATTACAAAGTTGTTAATGGTTACACTTACTCTACTACATCCAGTTGGAAAATGTCCATGGATAGTGAATCCCAAAATTGCACATAAACCAGAATATTCTAAAAGGGAATATTCAATGACGTAGGAGGAGATGAAAGCCTACATATTCTTAGAATATCATGTTGCGATTTAAGATTCTGTGTCACGCTCCTTTCCTCCAACTTGGACACCACATTATAAATTTATTTTCGCTGGGCACAGTGGCTCACGCCTGTAATCCCAGCATTTTGGGACTAACAAAAGGAGGCTGAGGTGGGTGGATCACCTGAGGTCAGAAGTTCAGGACCAGCTTAACTAACATAGTAAAACCACATCTCTACTAAAGAGACAAAAATTAGCCAGGTGTGGTGGTGCATGCCTGTAGTCCCAGCTACTCAGGAGGCTGAGGCAGGAGGATCACTTGAACTCAGGAGGCAGAGGTTGCAGTGAGTCAAGATCGCGCCACTGCATGACAGAGCGAGACTCCACCTCAAAAAATAAAATAAAATAAAATAAAATAAAATTCTTAAACTGTGCAAAGGACATTTCAAAAAATCAATTTTCTCAAAATTCATAAAATGGTTAAGCCAGTTCCCTTTGGTATGTTTTTCCCTTCTCTGAGCTTAATAAGGTATCTTATGTAAATTGCTTTGTATAATAAAATAGCATGCATTTCAATTTGCCTAAATGTTTGCATAACTGCCAGAAACAGAATCTGTGAAAGAAGGCCACCTGCTGTTTATAATTAAACAATGTATCAGTTCTGTAATGTTGGTATACACAATCTCAGCTTTTGGAGCAACTAAGAAACAAAATATGGATATGGTTCATTGTGTTGAATTCTTCACTGACTCTCCCCCACCCCCCATACACTCTAAGCACAAACACAAATCTAGCTTCTTGATTCCTTTACTTTTCCACCAGCTGCACTGGACCAAATGGGTGGGCCTGGTCTTAGAACTGGGAGGAACTCCACCTCTGTCTCTACCACAGAAGTTTGAAGTGTACCCTGGGGGGTGGTAATAAATTACAAAACTGAAGTTACTTCAAACGACAGTCATTAGTCTTTCACTATTCAATTCCTGGGTTTGATTTTTTTTAATGCTAGAAAGAGGTTGAGCGCAGTAGCTGACACCTGTAATCTCAGCACTTTGGGAGGCCAAGGTGGGAGGATTGCTTGAGCTCCGGAGTTCGAGACCAGCCTGGACAACATAGTGAAACCTCATCACTGCCAAAAATACAAAAAATTAGCCGGGCATGGTAGCACATATCTGTGGTCCCAGCTACTCAGGAGGCTGAGTAGGGTGGATCGCTTGAGTCTGGGAGGTGGAGGTTGCAGTGAGCCAAGATCGTGCCACTGCACTCCAGCCTGGGTGACAGAGTGAGATTCCATCTCAAATAAATAAATAAATAAAAATGCTGGAAAGAAACTTTTGGTTGTAATATGGTAAATATTGCTGTGTTCATTAGAAATGCACATATTTCCAGTAAGTTAGAACACCTAACTTATAGTGGCACAAATAGGGGTTTATTTTTGTTACATAACAAGAAGTCTAGAAGAAGGTAGTTGCTGGCACCAACTCATTTATCTAACAGTTTTGTTAGGGACCCTAGCTGTCTTCATATGTCTGCTCTGTCACTTTTAACACTAGCATTTGGCCTCATGTTTACCATCACTTAATGGTCACAAGATGGCCAGATATCACATTAGTGTTCAAGACTGGAAGTGGGAAAAGGTGAAACTAAACTAATCTCCCCTATTTTATTAGGAAAATAAAAGCTTCCCCAGGAACCTCCTCCCCGAAATATGCTTATTTCTCCCTGGCCAGAATTCTGTTGCACAGTTAACTCTAGAACAAGGAAGCCTGGAAAAGAATTTAATTAGATACACTGCCAGTATGAACAAAACCAACATTTTGTTGGGAAGAAAGAAGGGTGGAACAGACACTGGATTGCCAGCTAAACATGTCTGCCACAGTGGTATTTCCCCTGTGGGGGAAATCACACAAAAACAAGAAAAATGAGAAACATTTATACAAACCTGATCTTCAACAAGACTAAGAGATATTTATAACTCTGACCACATTAAAAAAAAACTATCAAATATGATCAGCATATAACCTGAACAATACCCAAGTCCTACCAGCAGCTACAGTTTTCAAAAAAGCTAGAAGGGGAAATTTTAAAGCAAGCTTGTCCACCCTGCAGCCTGCGGGCCACATGCAGCCCAGGACAGTTCTGAATGTGGCCCAACACAATTTTGTAAACTTTTTCAAAACATTGTAAGATTGTTTTGTGATTTTTTTTTTTTTTTTTTTAGCTGATCAGTTATTGTTAGTGTATTTTAGTGTGGCCCAAGACAATTATTCTTCCAATGTGGCCCAGGGAATTCAAAAGATTGGATACCCCTATTCTAAAGTAACAGGCATATCTTAAGGGGGGGGAACCCTGTATTTGTTATTTAAAGCAAAAGGAAAAGGGTGTGCTGACTAGACTTGAGAAATTGCTTATATAGGCATTTGTGCTGCAATGTAACAGATGAATGTATTAAAAAACACGCTTTCTGCAAAACTGCAGAAAAGTGACAGGATTTATGGGGAAAATACGGTTAAAGGGTGGACTATTTTAACACCTACACAACTTTGTCACCAGAGCACTATTAAAACTATAACAACTCCCGGCTGGCGCGCGGTGGCTCACGCCTGTAATCCCAGCACTTTGGGAGGCCGAGGCTGGCGGATCACGAGGTCAACAGATCGAGACCATCCTGGCCAACATGGTGAAGCCACGTCTCTACTAAAAATACAAAAATTAGCTGGGCGTGGTAGCGCATGCCTGCAAATCCCAGCTACTTATCAGGCTGAGGCAGGAAAATCCCTTGAACGAGGGAGGCAGAGGTTGCAGTGAGCTGAGATCGTGCCACTGCACTCCTGCCTGGCGACAGTGAGATTCCGTCTCAAAAAATAAAAATAAAAGAAAATAAAACAAACACTATAACAGCGCTAGTAAAAATATAAGACGTTAATAAATCTTACTTTAAGTATAGGATTTTACCTTAGAAAGGTGATGTTATCTTATTAGAAACAAGTGTGAGGAAAGGGCGAGGCAAGGGTGGAAGGATATAATCATCAAAAATTCAAAGGTGGACCAGGCGCGGTGGCTCACGCCTGTAATCCCAGCACTTTGGGAGGCCGAGGCGGGAGGATCACGAGGTCAGGAGATTGAGACCAACCTGGCTAACACGGTGAAACCCCGTCTCTACTAAAAATACAAAAATTAGCCAGGAGTGGTGGCGGGCGCCTGTAGTCCCAGCTACTCGGGAGGCTGAGGCAGGAGAATGGCGTGAGCCCCGGAGGCAGAGCTTGGAGTGAGTGAGCTGAGATCACGCCACTGCACTGCAGCCTGGGGGAGAGCGCGAAATTCTGTCTCAAAACAAACACACAACAACAACAACAATAAAAATTCAAAGGTGGAAAGATATAATCATCAAAAGTGAAGTGAAGAGGCTTGAACATTTGATGTTACATCCTTCCACCCTTGGATACAGTGATACTACAAGAAACATGATGTGGGTTCCGCTCCATCATCTTATTTTTACTTCTTTCACACTGGCTTATAAAAAGATGCCCAGTGTTTGCTGTTTTAACACTTTCCTTCTTTCATAACGAAGCTGTTTATATGGCTCCAAATAGGACTTTATGTCATGAAGTAAAATCATGCTGCGTTCTGCATTGTAGTCATTATCTTTTATCCACTCCAACTGCTTCTCTATCATACTTGAAACAGAAGATAACTGAGCAGTGAAAAGCTCTTGGGACGCAGCTTGTAGCTTGCGGAACTGCATGTTCTTCTTCTTCCACACCTTCCATTTGTGCCTCAGCAACTAACTTGCAGCTCTTCTATAGAAAGATCCTGTATGTCAGACTGCAGCGCTCCGCATTATCCTCACTAGCATCTTCTTCAAATCCAGCCCCCTTTGCAAGAGCAACACAGCTTGGGTTGGTTTTGGAGAGCTCTTCTGAAGGCTCAAAGGCTTTGGAATCATAAATTAAATCAGGGAGAATTGTATATCACACCCCATGCAAACAGGCTTTTGTGAAATCATTCCAGGCGTCTACAATAATATCAACCATAAGTTTAATGTTGAATCATTTACATAATTCAAAAACTGTTAGGGGACTGTCACTCCCTGTATAGACAATCAGTATCTTGAATGTTTGCTTTAAATAATAAGCTTTAAAGATTGCAATCACACCGTGATCAAGGGGCTGCAGTAAAGAAGTTGTATTGGGAGGTAAAATGAGAACTGTGATATTTGAAGAAAGCTCAGTAACTACTGGAGGGTGACTTGGTGTATCACTGAGAATTATAAGAATTTTAAAAGACAATTTTTTCTCTTGCAATGCTTTTTTTTTAATCTACAAAAAAATCACCTGAACGATCAGAAAATGTCTGCCCTGTCATCCAGTCTCTCTTGCTAGACATATAGTAGGCACCAAGGCTAGTCTTTACAACTCATTTTAAAGCTTATAGATTGGCAGAATGACAATCACAGGCTTTAGCTTTAAAATTCCACTGGCATTTGCACCCAGCATCACCATCTGTTGATCCTTTGTAGCCTTAAACCCCACAGTGTGTTTCTAGAGTACTTCCAGTCCTGCTTACTCCATTCTGGATCCATGCACCCAAATTCTCCACATATCCCCTTGAGGGCATCTGCTTCCAACAGAAACTGGTTTCATAAAAACTAAAAATCTGAGCCAGGGGATGGCCTTCTTCATCAATCTAATTTCTTAATGCTGGGGGAAATGTCTTTGCAGCTTCTTCATCTGCACTTACAGCCTTGTCTGCACAGTTTAATACTGTGGAAACTACAGTAGTTCTTGAAGCCACTAAACCAGCCACTACTTCCACTAAATGAAGGCACTTCTGCGGAATTTTCATCTTTTTCTTAATGTCTCCATACATTGTGATGGTATTCTCTTTAATTCTGAGAAACACTGCATTGGATTGCTTCCTTGTTTGGTATTCAATCCACACACTTAACAAATGCTCCATTTCCTCCATTTCCTTATGCCTTGTTCCAATAGATTTCATAACACTGGCAGTTGTTCCAGCTAGATAATTTTCTTTTATTTTTCTCATCATTGTCTCTAATTGTACATACATTTACTCCTTTATGCCAGTTGCATGACCAATCTCACTTTCTTTTCTTTCAAAATATTGTACAGTTTCAAACTTGTCTTCAATTGTTAAAGTTTTTCTTCTTTTATACTCACTAGCAGAAATTGTATCACAAGCACACTTCTATGGCACTTGCAAAACCCTCTGCCTGCTCCTTTTCTGGAATACAAAAAAGTTTAGCAAAAAATACACAAAGATGGGAGGGAACAACGTAAATAGGCACTTCCGAGACAGCCAAGGAAGGATGGGGGGGCAAATGGGAATTATGTACAGTATTGTATGTACTCAGGACTTGCTGTGCTCAGCTAAATCAGATACTTTGAATTCAGCCACTCCCACTTGGTGGCCCCAAACATCAACTTGCTGGGAAAACTCATACATGAGCCCTCACAATTTCAGCTTTTTACTGACTCACTTATGGCATACTGACCTCATTTTAAAAGATTCTGCATTCCAGAAACATGCGTTTTTAACAGATCAGACTGTATACATAAGGGTTCATATTCTGAAACAGTTCAGATAAATGTATGAACAGTATCACTAAAAAATATAAGAATGTCTGGCAATATCCATAATGTTCTAAAATTACTGTCAAAGAAGGCAAATGTACTCCTTTAGAAACAACTCCATTGTAACGGCAAAAAGCTTTTAAAATTCTTCTAAAAATAATTTTGCGCTCAAAACATTTTACATACCAACAACTCTAGATACTGAAAAGAACCAAGGAAATCATGCAACTAGTATTTTCATTGTACAGATGAAGACATTAATGTTCCAGAGAGGCCGGGCGCGGTGGCTCAAGCCTGTAATCCCAGCACTTTGGGAGGCCGAGACAGGCGGATCATGAGGTCAGGAGATCGAGACCATCCTGGCTAACACCGTGAAACCCCGTCTCTACTAAAAATACAAAAAAAAAAAACTAGCCGGGCGAGGTGGCGGGCGCCTGTAGTCCCAGCTACTTGGGAGGCTGAGGCAGGAGAATGGCGTAAACCCGGGAGGCGGAGCTTGCAGTGAGCTGAGATCGGGCCACTGCACTCCAGCCCGGGCTACCGAGCAAGACTCCGTCTCAAAAAAAAAAAAAAAAAAAAAAATGTTCCAGAGAAGGTGTAATATGCCCAAGGTTACACAGCTAATTAGTGACAGAGCCTAGATAGCTTCAAAAGACAGAAATTTAAAAAAGAAAAATAGTATTGTATATTTCTTTAATCTCATAGTCACTACATAAACTATATTTTCTGGTAAAAAATAGATCAAGGTTTTCCATTTGGTTAAATCATTTAATTATTTGTATCATACACAAAGACTGTTATCTCATATGCATGAATCTATTCATCTACACCAGTGATCAAATAAGAAATAATGCCCCAAACCAGGGTTTGGAACCACCAGTGTGAAATTACTCCCATTACTCCATTCTGGATCCATGCACCCAAATTCTCCACAGAAGATGGCACCTCCAATTTCTCACCTGCTGTCTAGGTTCATCAAGCTCCCTCTCCAAATCTTCCAGCAAAGTTACCACCTCTTCTCCACTCTCAGGATTATGCTCCCGCACCCAGGACTGGAGCTCCTCAGGCAGGATGGTCAGGAACTGCTCCAGCACCAACAATTCCAGGATCTGCTCCTTGGTATGTATCTCTGGGTTCAGCCACTGACGGCAAAGTTCCCGCAGTTGACTCAGAGCCTCCCTGGGCCCAGGTGTCTCCTGATAGCAGAACTGCCTGAAGCGCTGACGAGAGAGTTCCCTGGTATAAGACAAATTCCTAGGTAGGCCTGATTCCTGATCCCAAGTATGGTCTTCTTCTTTAACCTTTACTTTGATAATCTCCCCTTGTTCTTCTGGAGCCTGGCCAGCCAAGGCTGGGAAGACCCTGGAGACTGCTTCCATCCCGAGCTTAGACAGCTCAGGGAAAGGCTCTCTCCAGATGGGGTGTAGGCAAATGGGTGATTTTACTCGAGCTCCTTTTTTATTCTTGGTGAGGAAAGTTTTTGATATAAGAAAACACTCAACACAGGACAACTACAGACTCAGTTTAAAAAGACTTGTTTACGTGACAACACAGGTCAGTTACTCGGGCAATTCCATTGAAAGTGAAGACATCCTCTGAAAAGACCAAAAATAGTGAGCACAGAACGACTCACTAAAGCTTCAGGGTCACAAATTGAGCGGCAAGATACTAGCGAGACAGAAAACTGAGGTTATGAAGGATACTTTGGCCCTAAATAAAGCCTGGGTATATAAGCCTAGGCAAGGAAACGAAGATCGGAGCAGCCTGGGCGAGGGCGGAGAGGGAGAGGGGCTCACAAGCTGCCTGGGGAAGAGGCCCGATTGTCGCCGCGCACATGCACCCTTCCCTCGGCCGCAGCTCCCACCTGTGAGGAGCTCAGACCCTGTCGAACCCGGACTAGTGGGTCGAGGGAAACACTCCACGGCTCAGGTGGCGGTTCCGCGGACACACCCGCAGCCGTTCCCGTAGGTTCCGGCCGGGCCCGGTGAGCCACGCTCACTTCCGGTCCGCTCTAGGATTCCAGGTGGTGCAGTCTTCTCACTGGTTGTGCAAACACCTACGGTACCAGTAATTCTGGAGAGGCAAGTACTCTGGAAACTACGGAGAATTAACTCCGGAATTACCTAGTTATCTGGCATCCCAGTGAAAAGAGTTTCACAGTGTGAGTAGTGCTGGCGTAGAGGCTGCTGGTCTGTGTTTTCCTGTCACCATGATAAACTACCGCTGACACTCAGACCCGCGTTGCTCACCGCAGCGACCTGAAACAAAACGGAGAGGAGCATCCCTAAGGACTACCACGTCAGCGAATCTGTAGGCTCCCCCCCCCCACCTTTCCTCGTTAATTTCGGGCCACTTTCACCCTTCCCTTTCACCCTAAATCAGACTTAAAAAGAAATGTAAGAATTAGTCTATTGTTTCCGTTTTACGGATTGGAAAACCAAGACCCACCGAGAATGAGCCTCAGTTGTTTATTCACGGAGCACAGAGCCGTGACTAAACAACTGTGGGGAAACTGGTCCCAGAAATCTAATAAAATCTGGACGGTTTTGATCCAAAATCTGGATCAGCGCCTAGCGAATCACTGGAGTGGAGTAACCAGAACATTCCCTTCAAGCAGTCACTGCGTTCATCCATACCTCTGGTAGCGCAGAGATGCCCCAGGAATATTTGTTGAATTGCTGCCTGGTTCCCTTCTCCATTCTCTGTTTCCTTCTGCTTTGGTCCTTATGTTGATTTCTCACATTTTGGCATTTCTGAGTAGAGAAGCTTTGAATAATCAGAACATTTCTTTCAGAAATCTCTAAAAAAAACAAAAAACAAAAAACAAAAAAAAAACTTATGTTTAGGGTCCATGGATGGTCTTAAGTAAATCGCTAAACCTAACGAAATTGTGTGTGAAATGTTTGTCTGTGTGCCTGTGTCATCCAACCCTGAAAGGATCATTTTCTCAGCCACTATTAACGTGCTGAATTTATCTTTTGTGTTTCCCCCCTAACTAACCTTTGCAGTCAGGGATTCTACTACCTTTTTCTCATTCTGCAAGGCAGTGATCTCTGCCATGGTGAGCACAGTAGGCAGTTAGCATGGAATAAACATGACTTCTAAGTCCTCTACTGACGAGCTTTACTCTTTTTTTTTGGTTTTGTTTTGTAGATTTGCATTTTTTAATTACTACAACAGTGATAGACATTTATTTAAAAAGTCAAATATTCAAAAAGTCAACATGGCAAAAAATGAAGTTTCTTCATCCTCAGTTCCATTCCTCAGAAAAATTCATGCCAAGAGTTTGTTGTACATACCTCCAACCTATTTCTAAAATGTACACATAAAATTGAGTACAATATTATTATGTACAAATATAACTGAGTCACAAGTATAACTCAAAATTTGTAAAACTTAAATCATACTAGACTACAATTCAGCAAGTTACTGGCCTTTTTTGTTTGTTTTAAATTTAAATCCTCCCCCAGAAACTGCCAAGCCAAGATGCGTTAGGTGTATCTATCCCATTCTTTTTAGTGACTGTAGAAGAGACTGTTTTGATAGATATTGCTAAAAGATTTGCACCCCAGAGAGATGTTTATCAGGAGTCTCGGTAAAGTGTGTTAAGATCCTTTCCTTGCACTGTGCTTTCCAAGGCCTTGGGAAGAGGTTGCTCTGTATGAAACGTATTTTGTAAAATTTGCAAAAGTATGCTATTATAATGAAAATTAGTTAAGACAGCTGCCTCTTCCTACTCCACCTTACCCTCAGCTACATCATACAGGCCTTAGAGTACCCACAATTTTATGTTGATAACAGCTATTCTTTTTCTTAAAGAGGATTTTCTAAATTGTTAAGTTTCAGACCTCACAAATCTGCCCCGGTTGATTTCTGGAAGCTAATTTATGCTAACAAAAGCGCAGGAAAAAGTGCACAGATCTCCCTGAATTTTATTTTGCCAGTTACTCCTCCAGCAACAAACAGCTTTCCTATCAGCGTGGTCTCACTGAGGCCTGACCTAACTCTTCCGGATTGGAACAACTAGAAAGTTTATTATCAAGGAGGTATTTAACGACGACTGTATATACCTAGTCTACTCTTGTGGTTGGTCCCATGGTGTAATGGTTAGCACTCTGGACTTTGAATCCAGCAATCCGAGTTCGAATCTCGGTGGGACCTTTCAAAGGTGAACGTTTTACAGTTCCTGGATGGCCTCTGAATGTGAGAAAAACTCGTTCCCCCGCTTCCTATCGAATTCCCTTCGAAAACGCCTTTGTGGCCGCGTGCACGGTAT
This sequence comes from Theropithecus gelada, assembly GCF_003255815.1. Classification (NCBI taxonomy): domain Eukaryota; kingdom Metazoa; phylum Chordata; class Mammalia; order Primates; family Cercopithecidae; genus Theropithecus; species Theropithecus gelada. The sequence continues at coordinate 31,390,677 of NC_037671.1, forward strand.
TGGACTCTCCCCCTTCTATCCAAACACAAGTACCAAGAGCCTTAGTCTAGAAGAATGCTTTCAAAGCATATCAAATTCACTGGTTTGGAGACAAAGAGAAAGATGCTGCTCCGACTGACTTACGAAAACCTTCAGCAGTAACGAGGAAACCCAATTCCTGTGATGGAGACAAACGCTTCCTCAAAATTTCCTAGTGTTCGAAGCCCTCCTCGCTGCCACAACTAAGTCCTGCGTGTAAAGTAGCTGAGCCTTGGTCTCAGGCGTGGTTTTTTTCTGTTTTGTTTTGTTTTTTTTTGGGTTTTTTTTTTGGCTGTGGACCTCGCGCCCCGGGTTACTTCTCGCCCCTTTTCCCCATCCCCCATCTCGATGACACAATTCACCCTCATCTGCTTTCTGTAGTCGCCTGTCCTTAGTCTCACCGCTCACCCCGACTGCAACGTCTGGAAATCCCTTCAAAGCCAGCAGCCCCGGAGGGCTCGGGTCCCTGGTATCCACGGCGTCAGGCCTTCCAGCCGGAGAGAAAAACTCACCTCGGGACCGGACCCTGGCCTCGCCGCGCCGGGGAGCTGGCATTCCCAATTTAGGACCATACACGGTGGAGGGGTCCTACAACTTGTGTGGGAGACAAGGGAGATGGGGGTAAAACGACCTCTGCCTTCGGCCGTTCGCCTGGCATCTCGCCTCTTCAGCTCCTAGTGCCAGGGTGAAAGGAGGGGAACTCCCTGACCGAGTCCTCCCCAGACACTACCAAACACTCTGTCCGAAGCACCCGGGAAATAGTCCCTTGGAGCTGAAGGTCAAGAACAGAAAATGTACCCGCTATCTCGCCTCCCCGAACTCTGTGTGTAGACCAGGATAGAATTGGAGATAGAGTTGATGAAACCTGGAAGGTCCGGAAAATTCCTGACAGACACTCATTTAGCTGTTAGAATGAGGTGGGAAATGTGAGGTGGCAAGGTGAGGGAAATATGTGCCCTAGAGGACAGAGAGGACAAGAACTAAATTAGAAACAAGTATTTATGTTTCGTACAAATTAATCTCTTCTATGATGTAAAGGCAACCTTTAAATCCAATTCTTTATTTTCAGATTTCTTACTTTGACATTTTGATTTTCTCATACATACCTAAAAACCAAGTCAAATCCTACTTTCACCAAGTCCATTAAACCATTAATAATTAATTAGCTCATACTATGAATTACCATTGGTAACACAGAGACTCTGTAACTAAGTTTACAAAATTTATGAAAGCATTATTATGGTTCCCATTATGTGTGCTTGATTGTACTTCATATGGTCTGTAATGGTGCTAATTGCAAAGGGAATTAACATTTTCTTGTGGTGTTGCCTTAGCTAGTGTGGCCCCACCTTCTTTCCACTTTGTTCATGCTAGCGTGATGAGATCTCACCCAAAGTGTTCTCCCTTTTCCTAATGGCCTAACAGCCTCTTCTACCTGTTTGGGATGCTTATAAGCCCAGCCATCCTTCCACTCACCACCATAGCCAGCCTGTGGTACTGTGCATATTCATTATGATCACATCCATCATCAAGCATCCACTTATCCTAGCTCAAACCAGTAACTCAGACTTTATCCCAAGCCTCTAAATTAAGGTAATGGACAAGACCTGATTGGAGATGGTGCCTGCACAACGTGACCCAGAACTGAACAGAAGACCAAGGAGCAGCTGCTGTGAGGAGGCAGAAGCAGTCACCAACACTGGGATAGGCTGGGAGCATATGTAGATTCTCCCCCTGGTGGCTTCCATGTTCTTTGGGTCTCCAATTCCTTTAGGAATCTGAGGAAATTCCTGTGGGTGTTTATAAAAACTCCATCCTTGAGCAAACTTTACTTAGGTTCCTCTGAGCCCTCCTCTCAACTAGGTCCCATCCTTGGCTTGTCCAGCCCCATTTCAGCAAATAATCCAGTTGAGCCTAGTTTTAGCAAGAATCCTGCTAAGCCAATTCAGTAAGAATTCCTCACCTCAAAATCCTATCAAGTTTCTGTTTTTCCACCCTTGATATCTAAACAAGTTCCTCATTGTCATTTTCTATCAAATGGTTGTCTTACCCTTACTACTGGCTATAGATCCCCAGATGTCCCTGATGTATCTGGATTTGAGTTTACTTAATCTCTCTCCCCAATTGCAATTGTCTGGAATAAAGTCTTCCTTGCCTATTTAACTCCATCTGGTATAATTTTTCTTTGACAGTTTCATCAAAGAATGTATAGGCATATCCTGGGAAAACTTCTTTTCCAAATAAGAGATCCACCTAAGGATTGAGAATATGATCAGCTGCCCAGAGATAATGTGTTCAGAATTTCCTGAGGAAATAAAAACAGACTTTAAAATCTGTCCGTATCAAAAAATGTGTTATACCACATTAACAAAAATGAAGGATAAAAACCATGTGATTATATCCATAGATACAGAAAAAGTATTTGACAAAATTCAACACCCTTTCGTCTTAAAAATTCTCAAAAGGTTAGTTTTATAGGGAATGTACCTCAACACAATAAAGGCCACATATGACAAATACTTAATGGTGAAAAGTTAAATGCCTTTCCTCTAAGATTAGGGACAAGACAAGGAGGCACACTCTCAACATTTCTTTTTAACATGGTACTGGGAGTCCTAGCCAGAGCAATTAGATAAGAGAAAGACATAAAAGTCATCCTAATAGGAAAGGAATTGAAATTAACTCCATTTGCTGATGACATGATCAGCAAATATAAAACCCTAAAGATGTTACAGAAAAGTTAGAACTGATAAATTCATTAAAGCTGCAGGATACAAAATCAACATTAAACAATCAGTAGCATTTCTATATAATGATGAAGTATCTGAAAAGGAAATTAAGAAAACAATCCCATTTACAATAGCAACAAAAATAAAATAAAATATTTAAGTGTAAATTTAACAAAAGAGATGAAAGACCTGTACACTGAAAACTATAAAACTCTGATAAAATGACAAAAACACAAATAAATGGAAAATATTCCATGTTCATGAAAGAATTAATATCATCAAAATGTCTACCCAAAGCTATCTACAGATTCAATGCAATCCTTGTCAAAATTCCAATGTCATATTTTACACGAATAGTAAAAACAATTCTTAAATTTGTATGGAACAACAAAAGACCTCAAATAGACAAAACGAGCAAAATAAAGCTGGAAGCATCACACTCACTATATCTATTATAAAGTGATTGTAATAAAGCGTGGTACTGACATAAAAACAGACACACTGACCTTTGAAAGAGAGTAGAAAGCCCAGAAATAACCATGTATTTATTGTTGATCGATTTTTGACACAGGTGCCAAGAACATACAATGGAGAAAGGACAGCCTCTTTAATAAATGGTGCTGGGAAAACTGGTTATCCACGTGAAGAAGAATAAAATTAAACTTTTATCTTACACCATATATAAAAATCAACTTAAAATCGATTAAAATGCAAGACTGGAAACTATAAACCTAATACTGAAAATAAATAAATAAGGGAAAAGCTCCATGACATTGTCTGGGCAAAGATTTTTTTTTCTTTTTTTCTTTTCTTTTCTTTTTTTTTTTGGCTCCGAAGCACAAGCAACAGAAGCTAAAGCAGACAGACGGGACTGCATCAAACTAAAAGAAGTTTCTGCACTGCAAAGGAAACAGCAAAGTGAAGAGACAAACCACAGAATGGGAAAACATTTGCAAACCTTATATCTAATAAAACGTTAATATCCAAAATATATAAGGAATTCAAACATCTAAATGGCAAGAAAACAATCAATCTGATTACAAAATAGGTAAAGGACTTGAACAGACATTTCTCAAAAGAAGATATGCAAATGGCAATACATATGAAAAAAAAAATGCTCAGCATCACTAAGCATTGAGGGAATGAAAATTAAAGCCACAATATCACTTCACACCCATTAGAATAACTTTTTTTTTTTTTTTTTTTTTTTTTGCTGGGTGCGGTGGCTCACGCCTCTAATCCCAGCACTTCAGGAGGCTGAGGCGGGCAGATCACCTGAGGTCAGGGGTTCGAGACCAGCCTGGCCACCATGGTGAAACCGCGTCTCTATTAAAAATACAAAAATTAGCCGGGCGTGGTGGTACGCACCTGTAATCCCACCTACTCGGGAGGCTGAGGCATGAGAATCGCTTGAACCCGGGAGGTGGAGGTTGCAGTGAGCAGAGATGCACTCCAGCCTAGGGGACAAGAGTGAGACATTGTCTCAAAAAATAAATAAATAAATAACTTTTTTTGTTTTGCTTTTTGCTTTGTTTTGCTTTTTGTTTTGAGACCGAGCCTGGCTCTGTCGCCCAGGCTGGAGTGAAGTGGCAAGATCACGGCTCACTGCAACCTCAACCTCCTGGGCTCAAGCGATCCCCTTGCCTCGGCTTCCCAATTAGCTGAGACCACAAGTATGTGCCACCACGCCCCGCTGATTTTTATTTATTTTGTAGAGACGGGGACCCCCCTATGTTACCCAGGCTGCTCTCAAACACTTGGGTTGGAACTCCTGGGCTCAAGCAATCCTTCCACCTCGGCCTCCCAAGGTGCTGGGATTACAGGCATGACCCACCACACCTGTAACAATCTTTCATCTTTTTGACAAAATCTTTTTGATAAATGCCAGCTTTTATCAAAAAGATGAAAGATGATAACAAGCGTTGACAAGGCCATGGAGAAAAGGCAACTTTTGTACATTGTTGGTGAAAATGTAAAGTAGTACAATCATTATGGAAAATAGTACATAGATACCTCAAAAACTAAAAATAAAATTATCTTATGAGCCAGCAGTCCCACATCTAGGAATAGATCCAAAGGAATTGAAATCAATATATCAAAGAAATATCTGTACTCTCATGTTAATTGCAGTATTAACATTATTCATAAGAGCCAAGATATGGAATCAACCTAAGTGTCCATCATCAGAGGGATATATAAAGAAAATGTGCTAGGCCAGGCGCAGTGGCTCACACTTGTAATTCCAGCATTTTGGGAGGCCGAGGCGGGTGGATCATCTGAGATCAGCAGTTTGAGACCAGCCTGGCCAATGGTGTGAAACCCCATTTCTACTAAAAATGCAAAAATTAGCCGGGCATGATGGCGCATGCTTGTAATCCCAGCTATTTGGGAAGCTGAGGCAGGAGAATCGCTTGAACCTGGGAGACGGAGGTTGCAGTGAGCTGAGATTGCGCCATTGCACTCCAGCCTGGGCGACAAGAGCAAAACTCAAAAAAAAAAAAAAAAAGAAGAAGAAGAAGAAGAAAAGCTATATATACAATGAAATACTATTCAGACTTTAAAAAGAAAAAAATTCTGTCATTTTTCACAATGTGGATGAACCTGGAGGACATTATGCTGAGAGAAATAGCCAGACCCAAAAAGACAAATACTTCATCATCTCACTTATATGTGGAATCTAAAAAAAAAAAAAAAGTTTGACCTCATAGAAATAGAGAGATTAGAATAATGGTTACCAGATGTTATAGGATGGGGTAGGAGTTGGGGAAGGAATAGCATGGTTAGTCAAAGTGTTACGAAGTTTCAGATAGACAAGAGGAATGTTTGGAGATCTGCACAGTAGGGTGGCTATAGACAAAATTTTAAAAGTGAAATTAAATTAAAAAAAAAAAAAAACCTGTCCAAGTTATGAGATGTGTACCTGGAAACATCAAAGACAGAATCTGGCCAGGAGCGGTAATCCCTCGCCTGCAATCCCAGCACTTTGAGAGGCTGAGGGGGGCAGATCAAGCCTAGGAGTTCAAGACCAGATTGGGCAACATGGTGGGAGGATTGCTTGAGTCTGGGAGGTGGAGGCTGCAGTGAGCAGAGATCACAGAGATCACGCCACTGCACTTCAGCCTGGGTGATAGAGTAAAACTCAGTCTCAAAAAGAAAAAAAAAAAGAAAGAGAAAGAAAATTGTAGATGAATGGATATAGCATGTAGATACTTCAGCCATGTACAAGCCTGAAGACCAACATAGGAAACATCTGAATACTTGGTTAAATCATAGATTCAGGAACACCACACCCCCGCCAATCGCCCCGCCACTGAGGTTATAATGCAATAGATCATGATCGAGGCCCAGAATTCTTCATTCATAACAAACACTTTGGGTCATTCTGATGTAACAGCCCAAAGGAGGGTGAGAGGAACAAGAATTTTAATCATTACTGGGGGAGAGTGTAGACTAATAAAATCCTTTTGGAGGGCCATTTGGCAATATCTATAAATATTTTACATTCGTGTATCCTAAGACACAGCAAACTCACTTCTAAAAATTTATATTGCAGTATTACAGATATATACATTCAAAATTTTATGTATGTATATATAAAGTTATTTGTTGCAGCATAGTTTATAATAGCAAAAGATACAGAAAACCCAAATTGTCCAACAGAGAACTGGTTAAATAATATGTGGTAATGTATGCATTGGGATACAATGCATCCTTAAAAAAGAATAAGTTTTCACTTTTTTGATGATAGGGAAAGCTCTCCAAGATATATTGGTTAGGGGAATGGGGCAGGATAAGGAATAATGTTCATAGTATGTTGTCATTTGTGATTTTTTTGAGACAAAAATAGAAATATATATTTTATGTAATATATATTCATATGTGCTTAGTATAATCCTGGAAAAATTAACAACAGTGGTTATCAGTAAAGAATGTAATAAGATGGTTGGGAAATAAGGGTGGGTGCAAGATTTTATAAAGCTTTATACTTTTGAAATCATGTGAATGCAGTGCCTATTCAAAACCTTAAATAAAATAAATAAAATAAAAACTATATTTTTTTTTCTCCGAAGGCCCACGATGGAAATCACAAGTAGAAACTGTTCAATATGGACATTCCTCTCTGTCTTGTTTATGGAGGCATCTTTAGATCTAACTGGGAATGTTGTATGGAGTATATTTTTCAGCTTTGTGGCATCTCTAAGCAGAGACAAATCCTCCTGAAAGCTAGAGATCAGCAGACACTAATGGTTAAATATTTTGTTGGGGATGGGCACTTTAAAGTTAGCAAACAGTAAAAATTTCAGTTAAACTTAGGCTGAAAATACCTGCAAAACATAGTATCAATAATTTGTTGTACATATTTATGTGGATGATTTTTATCATTTACTTTAAGTTTATTAACAGTATTTTTCTGTAGCCCTCAATTAATTATTCAGTTGCTCTCTCAGAAGAACTGGAAACTCTATGGAGAACATAAATATTTCTCGCCCTTAAGAAGGTTACCATCTAGAGGGAAAAGTAAACACTACCCAAAGTGGTGTCTCAACTGGCTACTTTAACTTACAAGTATGATCAGTGTTGCTGACAAGGAATGGTCGCCAAGATTGAGAGAATCTTATACTCAGAACCGAAAATTAGCAGAGGCCAGTTAAGATACATTTAGTAATTTACTCGGTTTCTTGGCGAATTAATCTACCAAAGATAAACGCTAACTATACAGCATTCAGACCCATCTTTTTAGAGGGTTAAATAAAACCTCACGAAACGACGAGGATGGGATTCGAACCCACGCGTGCAGAGCACAATGGATTAGCAGTCCATCGCCTTAACCACTCGGCCACCTCGTCACATGTTAAGCGTGGCAAAGTCATTTTCTTCCTCCGCACAGTTAGTCCTGTAATAATGCTATATTTATTTATTTAATTTTTTTTTCTGGCTTAATCCTGATTCAGTCCTTACAACCACACTCAGAATCGAGTATTTTTAGGTACATTTCGCAGCAACCACAAAAGTGATAAATGACACCTAGAGTGGTTCAGTTACTCGGCACATATCAAACAACAGATAAAAGCAGTACGCGTAGGTGTTAAACACGTAGATCCTTGCTGAACACCGGAAGGAATGGACATAGGATTTGAACCCTGATTTGCTGACCTGGCTCCAGCCAGCTACTCTGGGTTCTCCCTTTGGAGGGACGGGATTATTCCTTCTCCTGATAAGAACATCTCCAGGGATTCCTGTTTTCTGGGAGGTGCCAGAAATTAGTAAATAAACTACAACGAACAACAAACCGGCTCTGTGATTGCCTTATACGTTTTTGCTTCTGAAATATGCCAGACAGCAAGGAGATGCTTTCATCTCTCTCTTATTCTTTCTCTGGGGTTTGGAATTATTGCATTGCTGCGATATGCAGCAATGGGTCAAAACAGGGTTGGAAAAAAAGTAGAAAGACTCCCCGATGTGAGCATTTTCGTTCTAGAGTAGTTTGGAATGTTACTGCGTAAGATGATTTAGCCTGGCTGCCACCAACACTTAAAGGGTCGGATCGGGAAATCTTTCCTAGAACAGGAGCCAGCTAGCTTGGGTCGGAGTTCTGTCCCACTCACCATGTGACCTGGGCGGGCTACTTCACCAACTTCATCCCATAATTTTTATCTATCCAGGAAAAAGCTGACTTTGACAATTTCAAATAAACCCAGCACCAAGGAACCTATCTACTCACTAGGGCTTCTCGGCTTTTCTGTATCTGGTGGAAAAAATTGGAGATTATTTCTTGCCCGAATGCTGGGTTTTGTTGTTGTTGTTGTTGTTGTTGTTTTGTTTTGTTTTTCCTTCCTTTGAAACCTTTACTTCTGTTTAGGCAGAAGGGACTGTCTTCTCTCCCCATCAAGTTCCTCTACCAAATTTCATATCTCCATCCTCACCATACAACTACCCAGCATGGGAAACTGACCTGTGATCCCTGGGTTAGAGGACTAAAGATTTGTTTATTTAATGATTCAAACAATCGTAGGTATCTATTTAAATGAAGCCAGTTATGATTTTCCAGTCCGAGGTGGGTGTATCACTTGAGGTCAGGAGTTTGAGACCAACCTGGCCAACATGGTGAAACCCTGTTTCTACTAAAACAAACAAACAAACAAAAAACAAACAAACAAAAAAACCATTAGCTGAGTGCGGTGGTGCGCGCTTGTAATCCCAGCTACTCGTGAGGCTGAGGCACAAAAATCGCTTGAACCCAGGAGGTGGAGGTTGCAGTGAGCCGAGATCACACCACTGCACTCCAGCCTGGGTGACAGAGTGAGACTTTGTCGAAAAGAAAAGAAAAGAAAAGAAAAGAAAAGAAAAGAAAAGAAAAGAAAAGAAAAGAAAAGAAAAGAAAAGAAAAGAAAAGAAAAGAAAAGCAGAAAGTAATTATAGCAAGGTTGCAAGATACAAGGTTAATATATAAAATTCAATTTGTTTTCTACATACTAACAATACTCATTTGGAATTTGAAATTAAGAAAGCAACACTATTTATATTAGCACCAAAAGAAGAAACGAAGAAACAGAAAAGAAAACAAAAAAGAAACAGGATACTGAAATATAAATCTAACCAGATATGTACAAGATCTATGTGAGGAAAGCTGCAAAACTCTGATTAAAGCGATCAGAGAATCCAAATAAATGGAGAGATATTCCATGTTCATGGATAGGAAAACTCAATATTGTCAAGACATCAGTTATTTCCATTTGATCTATAGATTCAACACAATCCTAATCAAAACCCCAGTGAGATACTTAGTTTTAGAAAAAACAAACAAACTCAAAATGTACATGGAAAGGCAAAAGAATCAGAATAGCCAACACCATGCAAAAGAACAATGCTGAAAAACTAACAATACCCAATGTCAAAATTACAGTAATCAGGACAGTGTGGTGTTGTGATATGGTTTAGGTGTGTCCCCACTGAAATCTCATCTTGAATTCCCACGTGTTGTGAAAGGGACCTTGTGGGAGGTAATTGAATCATGGGGGCAGGTCTTTCCGTGCTGTTCTCATGATAGTGAACAAGTCTCATGAGATCTGATGGTTTTAAAAAGGGAAGTTTCCCTGCACAAACTCTTCTCTTGTCTGCCACCATGTGAGACATGCCTTTCACCTTCCACCATGATTGTGAGGCCTCCCCAGCTACATGGAACTGTAAGTCCAGTAGACCTCTCTCTTTTGTAAATTGCCCAGTCTTGGGTGTGTCTTTATCAGCAGTGTGAAAATATACTAATACAGTTGTCAAAATAGAAAAATAAATGAATGGGAAGAAGTGAGATTCAGAAATAGACCCATAGTAAACTTATCTTTGACAAGGGAGCAAAAGCAATTCATTGGAGAAAAGCATGATTTTTTAAAAACAAATTTTAATAAAACAATTGGAGATCCATATGTTAAAAAAAAGACTTTAGGGCCGGGCGCGGTGGCTCAAGCCTGTAATCCCAGCACTTTGGGAGGCCGAGGCGGGTGGATCACAAGGTCAGGAGATCGAGACTATCCTGGCTAACATGGTGAAACCCCGTCTCTACTAAAAATACAAAAAACTAGCCGGGCGCGGTAGCGGGCGCCTGTAGTCCCAGCTACTTGGGAGGCTGAGGCGGGAGAATGGCGTGAACCCGGGGGGCGGAGCTTGCAGTGAGCCGAGATCGCGCCACTGCACTCCAGCCTGGGAGACACAGTGAGACTCCGTCTCAAAAAAAAAAAAAAAAAAGACTTTAGACATTGACCTTAACATTTTCATAAAAATTAACCCAAAAATTGATTATACACCTAAATGTAAAACACAAATCTATAGGATTTCTAGCAGATAACATAGGAGAAAATCTAGGTTGTGTTAGCTTTGGCAATTAGTTTATAAAGACAACACCAAACGCAAAACATCTGAAAAAAGAAAAAAGTTGGATTTCATTAAAATTAAAACTTCTCTGTGAAATACACTGTTAAGGGAACGAAAAGAAAATGTACAAGAACTCTCAAAAATTTAACAAGAAAACAAACGACCTAGTTAAAATGTAGGCAAAAGATCTGGACACTTCACTAAAGAAGATGGCAGGTAAGCTTATTTATAGATTCTCAACATCATACGTCACTAGGGAATTGAAAATCAAAACAGTAGGTGGGGAGTGGTGGCTCATGCCCGTAATCCCAGAACTTTGGGAAGCTAAGGCAGGCGGACTACTTGAGGCCAGGAGTTCGAGACCAGGCTGGTCAACATGGCAAACCTCCATCATTACTAAAAATACAATAATTAGGCGGGCATGATGGTGTGTGACTGTAGTCGCAGCTACTTGGGAGGCTGAGGTTAGAGGATTGCTTTAGCCCAGGAGATTGCAGTGAGCTGAGATCCCACCACTGTACTCCAGCCTGGGTGACAAAGTGAGACTGTGTCTCAAAAAAGTAAAATGTAAAAAAGTAAACAGAGTTTTAAGAAATTTATCACCCAGAAACAATATATGAACCTACTTTGGATCATAAGTCGAACAACTCACCTATAAAAAAAATTTTGCATAACTGGGAAAATTGAACATGGACTAGGTATTAGATAATATTAAGAATTTTAGTTAAATATTTTAGAAGTGATAAAGTTATTAAAATTATGGTTTTGTTTGTTCATTCTTTTTGTTTTCTGTGATACAGCCTCAGGAGGTCCTGACAACATAAGCCCATTTTTTAAAATGTTCTTTTCTCTTACACATATACTGAAGTATTTAAACATCAAATTACATGGTGCTTAGAAGTAGCTTAAAATACTTCAGTGGAGAAAAGGAGGGATGAATGAAATAAGAACAGTAAATGCTAATTGTTGTTGAACCTGGTTGATGTGTGCATGGAAAGTCAGTATACCATTCTCTCTAACTTTATGTAAGTTTGAAAGCTTTAATAAACAAAACTAGAAGAACTTTTTTCAATGCAAGCATTAGTTGTCAACTACCTATTTTTGTCAATGATATTCAAAATTACTCTCTTGTTTCGAGAGGAGGAGGGGGACAGGGTCTTGCTCTGTCGCCCACGCTGAACTGCAGTGGTGGGATCTCAGTTCACTGCAGCCTACGCCTCTCAGGCTCAAATGATCCTCTCACCTTAGCCTCCCAAGTTGCTGGAACTACAGGCATGTACCACCACACCTGGCTAATTCGTGTGTGTGTATTTTTAGTGGAGATGGGATTTTGCCTTGTTGGCTAGGCAGGTCTCGAACTTCTGACCTCAAGTGATCCGCTCGCCTCAGCCTCCCGAAGTGATGGGACTACAGACGTGAGCCACTGCGCCCAGACAGAACTCTCACTCTTAAGGCTCCACCGATGTTGAACTGTTTGAGGGGGGAAAAGTCGTTGTTCTGTGGGACCCTGGTACTGAAGACACGATCTGGGTGACCCCTAGCTCTATCCTACTCACCCACCCCTCTATGCTCTCCATTTCTCTCTCTCTTCTGACATAATGAGGCATGCAGGCCTGAGTGAAGGAGTACCTTCTGGCAGCTATGGGAACTATGGCTATGCTGATAGTGCATATAATGCCTGTGAAGAAGAAAGAGAGACTCACTGAAAGTTTGACCTGTATAGGTCCTTTGGTTTATTTTTTAATTTAATTTAATTTTTATTTATTTTTTTCTGATGGGTTATCTTTTCTTACATATGATGATGATAATTCATGACACTTAAATAGTGATGTTTTGTTTTGTTTTTGACACAGAATCTTGCTCTGTCACCCAGGCTGGAGTGCAGTGGCATGATCTCAGCTCACTGAAACCTCAGCGTCCCGGGTTCAAGTGATTCTCCTGCCTTAGCCTTCTGAGTAACTGGGACTACAGGTGCTCACCACTACACCCACCTAGTTTTGTGTTTTTAGTAGAGACAGTGTTTCACCGTGTTGGCCAGGCTGGTCTCAAAACTCCTGAGTTCAGGTGCTCTGCCCACCTCGGCCTCCCAAAGTTCTGGGATTACAGGCGTGAGCCACAGTGCCCAGCCTCTTTTTGCCTAAATCTTTCTAATAATTTTTGATGATAATGACCTCTCTTTCTTCTCTGCCCTAATACCTCATTCTTTAAATAAAGCTTATGATTTTGGCATGTGTCTAGTAGGGCCCAATTCATATATGTATTAGTCTAGTCACTGTTTTATATTAACTTTATAAATTCCATTGACTTGGCTTATAATAGCTTTATGATTTTTGCTACTTCGGTAGGCCATTTGATTATCGTTGGTGACAGAATAACGTAATTACTAAACTCTGAATGGAAATAAAGTATTCAATAAACTCAAATTGAACTTGGAGTATTGTTGCTTTAATTTATGGAAAGCAAATCACAAAGGTGGACTGCTGAGTAAAAGAAAATATTAAAATAATATTAAATACTCTGTATTGCTGCTACTTTGGGATTTATCCATTTATAGGCAACAAAAATACATTTTTAAATAAAATTTTAAACACTTTCTCATCCTTAAAGTTTACTTTGATGGGTACACAAGGCTAGATTGGCAATTATTTTATTTCAGTATTTCCAAAATATATTTTATTGTTTCCTGGATTTTACCATGAAGATGCTTGTTAACATTCTAATTGTTCTTTCTTTGCAGAAAATCTATACATTCTCTCTGGCTGATTTGAGATATCCTCTTATGTTTGGTATAACACAGTTTCAGTATGAGGTGTGTAGTTATAGTTGTTTCTCTTTAACTTGCTTGTGACACATTTGCTTTCTGACTCTCTAAGTGAAAATTCTCTCTCCAATTTGGGAAATTTTCCAGGTATATTATATCTAAATATTACCTCACTTACATTTTTTTCTCTTCTTTTATTCCTGAACTCTAATCATGTATACTTCAGAATTTTCACATAATCTTCTATTTCCATTATTGTTTTTTTAAAATCAGTTTTCTGTGGCTGTGTAATAAAGTACTCCAAACCTGGTGGCTTAAAACAACATAGAACTCAGGTGAAATGTATCATCTCATCTCCTTGTGAAATCAGCTGGATTTACAAATTAATGTGAGTTGGCAGGTCAGCTGGGACTTGCTGCTCCTGGATGCCCTTAATGCCTGGATGTCTGATACTTGGCAAGGGCTATTTTCTGGAGTTCATCAGTTTTCCTTCATGTGATCTCCCCAACAGGACTGCCCAGCTTTCTTAGACAGTGATAATGTCCCAACATGTTGAGAACTGAAGCTGCAAGCTTTCTTGAGACCTGCACTTAGAAGTAACACAACGTCACTGCCACTGTGTTCCAATGGTCAAAGCAGATCACAAAGGCAGCCCACATTCCAGGGTTAGGGGAATAAGATTTGGCTCCACCTTCTGATGGGAGGAGATGCAAATAATTCGCAGTCATGTTTACCTATCTCAGCTTGCTTCATATGTTCCATGTTCTTAACCATTTTTGCTGTATTCTGGGTTAATGTTTTGTCTTTATCTTTCAGCTTAGTAATTCCTTCCCCAGTTGTAGCTAATATGCTATTTAGCCTTGTCCATTAGGAATTATTTTTGGCCGGGCACAGTGGTTCACGCCTATAATCCCAGCACTTTGGGAGGCCGAAGCTGGTGGATTACCTGAGGTCAGGAGTTCAAGACCAGCCTGGCCAACATGGTGAAACCCCGTCTCTACTAAAACTACAAAAATTAGCCGGGCGTGGTGGCACACCCCTGTAATCCCAGCTACTCGGGAGGCTGAGGCAGGAGAATTGCTTGAGCCCAGGAGGCAGAGGTTTTAGTGAGTGGATGTCGTGCCACTACACCCAGTCTGGCTAACAGAGCGAGACTCTGTCTCAAAAAACAAAAATCTTTTTTTAACTATTGTTCTTTATTTACTGAATCTAAATTTTTACATAATTTTACTCACTCTTTTGCATACTTCCATTTGTAATCATATCCTTAATTTATTGCTATATATCATACATAGCTATTATACATTTTGTATCTTAAAATTTAACATCTACAGTTCTTTAGGTTTCAACATGACTTTTTTGTATCTGTTGAGTCTCAAGCATAGTAATTTACCTTCTTAGGTTTGTAGTAATCTTTATTATTAACCTTATTTTGTGATCTTAACATAAGAGCGTTCTGCAGGCCTAACTCGGGGAAGTTTTCTTTCAGGGAGGATATATTTCTACTTCTGCCAGGAGCTAGGGGACAAACTTGACCCTGAACCACTTGGTCTCACTACAGGTTTTGCCCCATAACAAGAGTGTCAGGCTCAGCTCCTCCACCTCTCTGCTTTTCTGACATTAAATATTCATCCTCATAGTTGTAGTATTTCTACTGGTATCTGATTTCAGGTTAAACCCACTCCTCTGTTGGTCCAGGTTGGCTTCCAGCAGTTCTTGCTCCCAACTGTTCTAACTTCCAGGAACTTTAGGCAGAGTTCCAACAGTTACGGCTTTGACTACTCACTGCCCTGACCTGAGCTCCAGGTGTTTCTAAGTCACTTTAGCTCTCAGAAAATATTCACTTATTTTTGTTTTGAGTGACTTCTAAAGAATTCCTTAATCCTTTGTGAGACCAAAAATGTCACAAAAAGTGTACTATCGAGACTTTGTTGGGAAGATTTTTTTAAAGCAAGAACCAGAAAGTACAGACCAATGGCTGAAAAATATATAAGCATGCAAGATTATTTAGTATTCCAATGGATAACGTATACCCTGAGCCTAGTCATGAGAAAGTATCAGTCAGTGAAAGACATTCTATTTTTAAAAATGAAATGAGGCCCGGGTGGTGGCTCACGCCTGAAATCCCAGCACTTCGGGAGGCCAAGGAGGGCGGATCACGAGGTCAGGACTTTGAGACCAGCCTGGCCAACATGGTGAAACACCCGTCTCTACTGAAAATACAAAAAAAAATTAGCCAGACGCAGTGGTGGGCACCTGTAATCCCAGCTACTCAGGAGGCTGAGGCAGGAGAATCATTTGAACCCAGGAGGCAGAGGTTGCAGTGAGCCAAGATCGTGCCATTGCACTCCAGCTGGGCGACAGGGCGAGACTCTGTCTCGGAAAAAAAAAAAAGAAAGAAATGAAAATAACACTATTTTTTAAATGACATATCAATGTCATAAAAAATAAAGACTATGCAAATATTCTTCATTAAAGAAGACTAAAAAAGATATGACAACTAAATGCAACGCCTGACCCTAGACTAGATCCTGTATGAGAGGAAAACATCAAGTCAATTGGTCAACTTGAAATGCAGACTGTAGATTAAATACAGCTATTGTATCAATGTTATATTTACAAAAGTTCCTAATAGTACTGTGGGTATATGGTAAAATACTTAGTAAAGGAAATGGACGTGATGTATGCAACGTACAGGAGCGAGAAGCAGCAAATGATAAGGCAAATGGGGTAAAATATTAATATCTAAATCCAAGTAAAAGATAGAAGGGTATTTTTGTATTATTTCTATTTTTTCAACTTTTTAGTGAGTTATAAATTGTTTCAGAAAGAGAGAGGGAGAGATTTCAACGGAGGTGCCTCAGAAGTCAGTAGTTGTGAATCTGGGTTGGGCTGGGCCAGCTCTTTAAAACGTGGGAAGCTTCCCCCACCTCCCCTCACCATTCGAGAAACCAATAATTTTTCATTGCTCCATGGTTTCCTACAGATCGGTCGCCAAGAAACAGATGCCAGCCCTGCCTTACCTAATTCATCTTTTTTTCAAATAACACTACTACCCCACCCCTACCCCCATCAGCTTGGCTTAGCAGGGGACCCTCAGAGTTTTGTCGGAGGTAAAGTACTCTAGAAGTGCCGATCTGGGTGCCTACGTTATGCCTCTCACTCGGGCCCAGGTTTCCAGTTTGTCCTTGTGATTGATTCATGACATCTTGAGCTCGCAAGAACGTTCCCTGCCATCACCACTAAATGTTCAGTGGACGTTATGGGTTTTTGGAAACGGAAGTGATTTGAGAGTATTTGTTCCAAGAAAGGCAGCGCTGGGCGCGGGGACTGGAACTCGGTAGGCGAGGATCCCCTTTGATGCCCCCCTACAATTCCCCTTCAAACACGTAGGTCTCAGCTGGTACTGCGCTACTGGCTTCGGCCTCCGGAGGGGCCTTATGGTTGAAAAGAGCAGGAAATCAAGCTGGAAAATGCGAGAGACAACAGATTGTCTGCTTTCAGGCTCCTTCCTTTGTAATTTCACTGTGTTGCTTTCTTTGGACGCTGCTTGTGCAGGACGTAGGCTAGCTGTTTCACAAACTGCGGAGTTTGCATTCATGATTTCACTGGAATTTACTGAATCTTTGAGAAATACCGATTATAAATCATGAAAGAAATGCAAAGCAAACTGCCTACGGTTGGGGGTGTAGCTCAGTGGTAGAGCGCGTGCTTAGCATGTACGAGGTCCCGGGTTCAATCCCCGGCACCTCCACCAGTTTTGGGAGTGAGCACTTTCTCCCCCGGCTTTCCACTTTCATTTCTCCCTCCCGTTAAATAAACCTGGTCTCACTCACTCAATTTTCTGCTTGTCTGTACAGCCTTTGCGGTGTTCAATATCTGTATCGATCGATAGAATTGCCACACCAGGAAGTTTTGAACCCTTTGTAACGAGCATTTTTGCAAATTAATCGGCCTGGTTTCTTTGGATTTCATGCTATGGTATTACTGAAAAACAGAAAAAAACAGAAAAAATATAAAAATAATAAGAGACCCTTTGTTTTATTCACTGTTCTTTTCTTTTTTGAATTCTGAAGAGTTCTTGGAGCAAAGAACAGCATGGAAGTTTAATAGCAGAAACATATCTTATTGATGTCTTTCTTCTGAGCTTCCAACCACCCTATACCTTACCTTTTCTTGAATCACCAGATATGGAAGCAGTGGGCCCTGTTAGTATCATGTGGTGATAGGTACATGAAGGACAATAAAATGCTGTCTGTCATAGCATAGGGTGCCTCCCAAGTCTAATCTGAATGAGACAGATGGGATTGGCTGGTTAAATGAAGCCAGAAGTACTGCCCCTTTGCTGAAATAGCTTAGTGGGAGTGTGAGAGACTAGGCATCCAAATATCTCTTGTTCAAGAAAATGTCATTAAACATAAATGACATGTTGTTGGGAAAAGGGCTTGTGGGAAAAGAGCTTGTGGGGTGCCTGCATAAACTGGCCATAAAAATATGAGACAATAAGTTGTGGAAAGCCACAAGAGGCCTCTGAGGAGGAAAGCCTCCTAATTGCCATCATGTTCCCATGCTCAGAGCGAGACCCCCTCTCTTATCTGTAAACACTGTGTTCAAGGAGAAAGACACTCCTTCGAAACACTGGAATGTGGACAGACGTGCAGGCTCTAGTTAAGCCTGCTCCCACTAGCTACTCTCTGATAAGTTAAAGATACGCTGTTTGAGCACAAAGGAGATTCATTTAAACCACTATTGCTATAGATTATGGCTATGACGCACTGCCACCTATTCACTTTTTCGCCCCGAACATCTGCTTGTTAGATCTAAGTGATTGTACTCTTAGCGTGGAGATCAGAGCCCTGAGCCTTTTGCAGCCTCCATTTTGCAACTGGCCCCCTGGCTCCCCACCTTTACTCTTAACTTGTCTCTTCTCAATCCTTTGTCACCACTGAACTTTGGGTACCCTACGGGGGGTGTTGAGGCTGGTCCCCAACACATGTTGAACTCATTTTACAAACATATTTAACTAGAAGACCACCTCCACTGCCCCTAACACAAAAAAGTCTCCCACAACACCTACATATGTTAATCAATCCAAATTAAAGGTGATTTACCTACACCAGAGCTAGTATGAAATATTGATCAAATATATAGTATGAGAGGAAAGAAACCAGTTTTTCCCTTTTTAACTTATTGATTTCTAGAAATTATGTTTTATTCTGATAAATAATTCTGTATAATATATAATGTTAATAGATGTTTATGAGGCTGGGCATGGTGGCTTATGCCTGTAATCCCAGAACTTTGAAAAGCTGAGGCAGAAGAATTGCTTGAGCCCAGGAGTTCCAGACCAGCCTGGGCAACATAGAGAGACCTCATCTCTACAAACAATCCTTTTTTTTTTTTATTAGCAGGTCATGGTGGTGCATGCCTGTATTCCCAGCTAGCTACTTGGGAGGCTGAGGCAGGAGGATCACTTGAGCCCAGGAGGTTAAGGCTGCAGTGAGCTGTGATTGTGCCACTGCACTCCAGCCTGGGCAAAGAGAGCAAAACATCGTCTGAAAAAAAAAGCGGGGGAGGTGTTTATGGTATATTTAAGTCTTTTTACAGTATTTTGTGATCAAATACATTTAAATTATTTTTCATGACAAGACAAGTATATTCATTATCTTCACTACTACTAAACATTGTAACGGAGGTATTAGCCAAAGCATTTAGACATGAAAAAGTAATTAAAGGATTAACTGTTGGATAGAATGGGATAAAGCTGTCTATGTATCTTGGTAGGATTATATATCTGGAAGCCACCCCTCAAAATGAAAAACTAATTATAAATAGAGAATTTGGTAAAGAAGCTGGATGCAAAGTTAGCATAAACATACACACTCATACACACACACACAAAAAATAGCTTTTCCATATTCAACCTTTGAATGTTTTTGAATATCAGTTTTATTTTGAAAGCTAACAAATGAAGGAAAAGAATCAAGTATTTATCCTATCTCTCCTGTATGGAATGTATTTCAGGATAAACATATAGTTGATGAGGGAAAGATTTTTCTTCTCGGGAAATAACAGCTAATAAATGCAGGAGAGATTACGAAATTAGAGTCAACATTTTGCACCTGGTATTACTGTAACGCATCCAGGTCACAATTGGCAATGGCTGCTATAACCATGAGGTGAAATTGGATGAAATACTCTAGAATGGTTGGAGCAGGCTGATGTCACCTAAAACCAAAGCTAAATTTTATATCATCAGATGTGAGACAACCACAAATCATGTGACCCATAATAAAGTAGAACATAACCAGGACCGCAATAAAATACTGGTGTTGAAAATTAAATTTCTATAATCAAATAGATAAAAACCATTTGTTTACAGTAAATATTGGAGATACAGAAATGTGTTTAATAACATTATAATGATGCAATCAGCTAAATCCAGAATGTGGAAAATTCTCCTGGACAAATTGACCTTCAAGAAAGAAATGGCATGGAGTCTGGGCACATTGACACATGCCTGAAATCCAAGCTTTTTGGGAGGCGAGGAGGGCTGATCACTTGAGGTCGGGAGTTCAAGACCAGCCTAGCTACATGTTGCAACCCCGTCTCTACTAAAAATACAAAAATTAGCCGGCTGTGGTGGCAGGCGCCTGTAATCCCAACTACTTGGGATGCTGAGGTACAAGAATCGCTTAAAACCATTAGGGCTTTTTATTCCCCAGGTTTTTAAAATAACCTTTTTTTTTTTTTAAAGGTAATATGTGCATTATAGGAAATTAAAAAACACAAGAGGCCAGGCGTGGTGGCTCATGCCTGTAATCGCTGCACTTTGGGAGTCTGAGGTGGGTGGATCACCTGAAGTCAGGAGTTTGAGACCAGCCTGGCCAACATGATGAAACCCCATCTCTACTAAAAATACAAAAAAATTAGCTGGGTGTGGTGGTGTGCGCCTGTAATCCCAGCTACTCAGGAGGCTGAGGCAGGAGAATTGCTTGAATCTGGGAGGTGGAGGTTGCAGTGAGCCAAGGTCACACCACTGCACTCCAGCCTGGGTGACAGAGCGAGACTCCAAAAAAAAAGAAAGAAAGAGACAGAAGGAAGGAAGGAAGGAAGGAAGGAAGGAAAGAAGGAAGGAAGAAAGGAAAAAAAAAACCCACAAGAAACAAAGAACAAAGTCATCCACAATCACAAGTAGTTTATATTTTGATGTGTCCTTCTAGGTCCCGTGTGTGTGTGTAGACATAACATCCAGTTATATGGGATTGAGATTGCACAGTATATAGTATATGCTTTTTTACACATTATAAATATTTACCAATTCAGAATTGCAAAGCTATATGAGTATTTTGATGACTAAGAATATACAGCACCAACTCAGTCTGTTAGAAAAAAAATGTAATCCTGCTTTTTTGGGGGACAAAAATTTTATAGAAGGCAAAAATGGCAACATGCCTCTCGATAAAAGCATTAGCAGAGTTCTGATTAAAATACTGCATTCCCTTAGTGCTCAATTTAAAATAAAACATAAAGCAACTGAATACACTAAGTATAAGGTTTCTAAGAGAATTCATTAACAGATCTATACCATTAAAATATTAGCAAGAAGATATGTTTCCCTTGAATTACTTCATGTATTCCTATAGTACAGCCAAAGGAGATGCACATGTATCAATGGTTCTCATCAAAATGGAAATATGGACACATCTGCATTCATCTCTCCCTTTATACTTCCTTCTGCCCCTCTGCTGCTAACCTGATGAACAAGTCCTGATATACACTGCCCAGTGGTGGTTTCACAATTCCATGTCCAAGATACATCTTTTCTAAAGATGTTTACTGAAAAGTAAAGTGCTCATATAGACATATGGTTATCATCTAAAACCATGTTCTAGATAATGGAGATACTAGCAAAGAGCCTTTCCCTTCACCTTTCCTCTTCTCCCTCTTCCACCATCCAAGTGGCTATGTCCAGCTCCAAGAGGTGGATTAACAAAGGTCACTCCCAGAAGACAGGCCTTCCTAAAAACTAATAAAAGGATATAAAAGGATGGTTTTACTACCTCTACTTCCAACACACTTTGAGCAAAAGGACTTACCTTTTAATATACAACAATATTAACTAAAATGCACGTATAGAACAATGGTTAGACCATCTGAACTAATCTAACTCACCTGTACAGAACTCTTCCCCCTACATACTTCTTCCTCCACAACTTGCCACTACCCAGTGAAAAGTCAATATACTCTCCAAAACATCAAGTTTAACAATTCCATTCCCAAATACAACCACTCCTAGGCAATTTTAGTGAAAGATGTTACTTAGTCTCTACTTTTAACCTATGTTGTGTGCTTTTACACATCTAGAAAGACAAGATGTTTCAGATCGGAGTTGTTTTCCACTGTATATACAGTAGCATTGAATAAATGGTGCACATACATAGCACAGGCTATAATTTAAAAGTGTCTTCTAAATAGGAACATTATGGCCTAGAATCCTTCCCCTTCTCACCTCTAAATTAACCCTGTGGACAGGTACGAGCATCCAGAAGAGGTATAAGCATCCAGTTAGAGATTTTAACAATTTCACTTCTGTGGGGGTTTTTTTTGTTTTGTTTTGAGACGGAATCTCACTCTGTTGCCCAGGCTGGAGTGTAGTGGCGTGATCTTGGCTCACTGCAACTTCTGCCTCCCAGGTTCAAGCAATTCTCCTGCCTCAGCATCCCGATTAGCTGGGACTACAGGCGTGTGCCAACATGCCCGGCTAATTCTTTTGTATTTTTAGTAGAGACGGGGTTTCATCGCGTTAGCCAGGATGGTCTCGATCTCCCAAGCTCGTGATCCGCCCGCCTCGGTCTCCCAAAGTGCTGGGATTACAGGCGTGAGCCACCGCGCCCAGCTCATTTCTGTGTTTTTAGGAACACTCTATGAATTTTAACACAAACTGTACTCAATGTATCAGTTTACTAACTCTACTTTTGTCACACACTAGCAACCTCCTTACCATCTGGAAAGACTAGATGTTGTAAATTAGGACTCCTTTGTGGATTTATATACACTATATACACAGCACTGTAAAAGACTATAAACACACTGGTATAAAGCCCTTTGCACTTTCTTCTCCTTCCTCCCTGAACCAGCACAAATATAATAATGTGTACTGCTCAGGGAAGTAGTTTGATCAATTTTCAAAAGATAATATTTCATATGAATCAAAAGGGTATCTACAATGCATTTTGTGCACTTCTAAACACTTAGAAAGCCTAGACTTTTCAAATAAGGACTTAAGTTTGTCCACTATATACACAGTAGTGTTGAATAAACTACATACATGTAACAGTGGTTATATCTGAAAGTGTCTTCTAAATTGAAACATTCTAGTCTAGAATCCTTAATTTCTTCCAACTCCTCTCCACCACAAACCCAGTGGATATAGGCACGTGTGTCACTTAGCCGATGTTATCATTTCATTTCCAAAAGTCCTTTTCAGAAGACAGTCTTTAAATGAATTTTAACACAAAGTGTACAAAATGTGTTAGTTTATTAACACTACTTTTGTCATAAACTGGCAACCTCTTTAATATCTAGAGACTAGATGTTATAAAAATTAACTAGATATTATAAAGTTTAATATCTAGAGACTGGGCCGGGCGCGGTGGCTCAAGCCTGTAATCCCAGCACTTTGGGAGGCCGAGACAGGCGGATCATGAGGTCAGGAGATCGAGACCATCCTTGCTAACACGGTGAAACCCCATCTCTACTAAAAAATACAAAAAACTAGCCGGGCGAGGTGGCAGGCGCCTGTAGTCCCAGCTACTCGGGAGGCTGAGGCAAGAGAATGGCGTGAACCCGGGAGGTGGAGCTTCAGTGAGCTGAGATCCGGCCACTGCACTCCAGCCTGGGCAACAGAGCGAGACTCTGTCTCAAAAAATAAAAATAAAAATAAAAATAAATATCTAGAGACTGTATATTATAAAATACACACTTGACAACTCATTTGTCCAGTATATACACAATATGCACAATATAGAAAAGTTAAATGAAATGCACATAACATATAAGGCAATGAATAAGCTGAAATTTTCTAGTACTAACAACACACCTTTTGCAGTTTCTTTCCACCCACCTCCCTCAACTCAACGAACAAGTAGAGAGCACACTGTTCAGAGAGGTGGTTTAACAATTCCACTTCCAAACACAGTATTTCCCATCAGTCTTTAAAAGCTATTTAAAAGTGTTGTTCAACTACTTCTACTTTTAAATACATCAAGCAGTTCTAAATAGCTGAACATACTAGATATTTCATATGACTTTTCCACCATGTACACAGCACTGTGAAATAAAATTGCATACATGCAACAATAGTTGTAATCTGAGGTATCTTCCAAATATGATCATTTTGGTCTTGAACCATTCCCTCCTCACTTCCTTCTCTCTGACTTCAATTCAGTGGACATGTACAGGCACATGTAATGCTTAGAGATGGTGGAACAAATTTGTATCCAAAAGTCATTTACAGAAGACAAGCTTTCCAATGAATTTCAACACAAAGTGTACAAAAGGTGCTAATTTTACTGAGTACTTTGTCATACACTGGCAACCTCTAACATCTAAGGGACTAGATGTTGCAAAATTATGACTCATTTGTTTATTATAAAGTTTATACACTGCAAAACAAAATCCACAAAACTTACAGAAAAATGGTGTCTAAAAAGTCCAAGTATAAACACACTAGCATATTACCTTTTGCGATATCTTCCCTCCCACTTCCACTAAACCATTAAACAAGTATAGACACTACTATGCCGCTCACAGAGGTGGTTTAATAATTCCACTTTCTTTTCTTTTCTTTTCTTTTTTTTTGAAATGGAGTTTTGCTCTTGTTGCCCAGGATGGAGTGCAATGGCATGATCTTGGCTCACTGAAATCTCTGCCTCCCAGGTTCAAGTGATGCTCTGTATTCCCAAGAAGCTGGGAATACAGACATGCGCCACCATGCCCAGCTGATTTTGTATTTTCAGTAGAGACAGAGTTTCACCATGTTGACCATGGCTGGTTTCGAACTCCTGACCTCAGATCATCCACCCACCTTGGCCTCCCAAAGTGGTGGGATTACAGGCGTGAGCCACCGCGCCCGGCAACAATTCCACTTTCAAAAGACACTATTTCTTATGAATTTTAGCAAAAAGATATTTTTAAGTGATTATTTTACTCTTACTTTTACAATAGAGGTTAAATGTTACCTGTACATTTAACATATGCCAGGCACTTCTAAACATCTAGATAGGCTAGATGTTTCAGGCAAGGAGTATATTTGCCCACTATATACAAAGCAGTCTTTTTTTTTTTTTTTGGAGACAGGGTCTTGCTCCATCACCCAGCCTGGAGTGCAGTGGTATGATCTTGGCTCACTGCAACCTCCACCTCCCAGGTTCAAGTGATTCTCCTGTCTCAGTCTTCCAAGTAGCTGGGATTACAGGCGTGCAACACCACACCCAGCTAATTTTTCTATTTTTAGTAGAGATGGGGTTTTACCATGTTGGCCAGGCTGGTCTTGAACTCCTGGCCTCAAGCAATCCACCCACCTCGGCCTCCTAAAGTGCTGGGATTACAGGCGTGAGTCACCGTGCTGGTCCTGCAAAGCAGTCTTGAATAAACTGTACACATGTAACAATAGTTAAAATCTGAAAGAGTCTTTCAAATAAAAATATTCCAGCCTAGAACCCTTCCCATCTCAACCCAGTGGCCAATAATGTTCAAATTTTCAGAAGACAATCTTCCCAAGGAATTTTAAAACAAAATGTTCAAAATATATTAGTTTACTAACTCTACTTTTGTCATATACTGGAAACCTCTTTAATGTCTAGAAAGTCTACATGTAAATTAGGACTTGTTTTCCTCTATAAACACTGTATAAACAGGTAAGGAAAACAAAGTGAACAGACATGAGAGACAATAGCTAATCTTGCCTCACTGTAAGCACACTGGTGGCATAGGGGTGTCTGCACAGCCTCCCTCTCCTCCTCCCCTGAACTAGCGTATAAACACAACGTGTGTTACTGAACTGGTGGTTGGCCATTCTCCTCTTAAAACGTTTCATACGAATTTTAACCAAAAGATATTTACCAAATGGGTTACTTTACTATTTCTAATTTTAACACAAATAGACACTTCAGAACATCTAAAAAGACTAGACATTTCCAGGAGCAGTGGCTCAGGCCTGTAATCCCAGCATTTTGGGAGGCCAAGGTGGGCGGATCACTTGAGGTCAGGAGTTCAAAACCAGCCTGGCCAAATGGTGAAACCCTGTTTCTACTAAAAATACAAAAATTAGCTGGGCATGGTGGCACGTGCCTGTAATCCCAGCTACTTGGAAGACTGAGGCAGGAGAATCACTTGTACATGGGAGGCTACCACGATCGTGCCACTGCACTCCAGCCTGGGCAACAGAGAGAGACTCCATATCAAAAAAAAAAAAAAAAAAAAAAACTGGACATTTCAAAAAGTACTTGGAGTTGTCAGCTACATAAACAGTAGTGAGGAATAAAGTGCACACACAAGACAATGATTATAATATGTAAACGTCTTCTAAATATGACCAGTCTGGCATAGGACCTTCTTCTCTTCCTTCTCACTTCTCCATGTCCTAGTCTAACCCACTGAACAAACGTGTATGTGTCTACTCCTGGTGTTGCTTCCAGAGGTGGTGCAAAAACTCCATTTCAAAAAGTCATCTACAGAAGATGTTTATTTTCCTTTTTTAAAACAAATGGGAATTTACAAGATGTGTGATATTCTTACTCTATCATACGTCGGCAGCTTCTTTCCATCTGGAAGGGCTAGATGTGGCAAATGTTATCTTGTAAAAGTTTTGGGGGAAGCTGAGAGCAGCTTTCTCACATTATATACGCAGACCTTCTATAAACGCCGGTACATCTTCCCAAAGCGTGGGCATCTCCCAAGCGCCAAATGGGGCCTATTACCCCATTTCTCTCTTCCCACATCAAGGTCTGGTAGAAGGAGGGTCAACCGCCCCACGGCCATTACCGTTCCACTCGTCCTCATCCGGGACTCCGCTGACCTTCCAGCCGTTAAGGCCGTTGTCCGTTGTCATCAGGACCAGGTAGGTCTCGCCCGATTGGGACAGAGCGGTCGCCCGAAGACCGGATCTGCGCCGCGCCGTGGCCTAAAGAGGTGGCCGAGCCCGTCCTTAGCTCCGTCTTCCGGGGCTCTGCGCTCCAGTGGCCTCTGCGCGGTTCTTCCCGCCCCGCACACACGCCACCATCCAAAGGCTCTGTGTCCCGGCAGCCACCAGATCACCGAGGTGTGAAGAGAGGTTTCCCGCCGCTTCCAGCCGGGCCTGACAAGTGGGAGGCGAGACAGCGGCCTCTGCTGGAGCTCCGGAGCGCGAGTCGGGCTTTCTTAAGAGGCAAAGCGCGGGAACTGACATCAGGGGTAGGGCGTGCAGAGCGGCATACCTACTTGCTCTGGTTATCTTGAGTTAAAGGGCCACCCTGTGGTCTGGCTGGAGGCAACAGACTGTAAATCAATCGATTGTTCAACATTCCTTCCCAAAGTGGGACACTCGGCAGCCGTGGTTGTCTCCTAAGGTCAGTTCCTGGAATTCTTTTAAATGCATGGTTCTAACATTATGGCGTCACTGAGGCAGTGGGGTAGATTTTGTAATCAGTGGAGATGCATGAAGGAATGGCCTAGTAGGGGTAGGCTGAAGCCAAACCCCCTTCCCACTCTGCCTCATTTTATTCTATTTTTATTTCAGGTGGATTTAAGATAATCATGGTCTTATCTTCTCTTCCACAGCAGTTTGTAGAAGGCTCCTCTCTTATTTTATTTATTTATTTATTTTTAATTTTTATTTTTTGTTTTTTTAGATGGTGTCTCTATCACCCAGGCTGGAGTGCAGTGACACGATCTCGGCTCACTGCAACCTCCGCCTCCCGAGTTCAAGCGATTCTCCTGCCTCAGCCTCCTGAGTAGCTGGATTACAGGCACGCCACCACGCCCGGCTAATTTTTTATATTTTTGGTAGAGACGGGGTTTCACCATGTTGGCCAGGCTGGCTTTGAACTCCTGACCTCAAGTGATCTGCCAGCCTCGGCCTCCCAAAGTGCTGGGATTAGGTGTGAGCCACAGCGCCCAGCCTATTTATTTATTTATTTATGTATCTCGGTTCACTGCCACTCGACCTCTTAGGCGCAGGTGATTCTCCCACCTCAGCCTTTTGACTAGCTGGGACTATAGACATGCACCGCCATGCCCTGCTCATTTTTTTGTATTTGTTGTAGAAATGCGGTTTCCCCATGTTGCCCAGACTGGTCTCCAAGAGCCTCCCACCTGGGCCTCCCAAAGTGTTGGGATTCCAGGCCTGAGCCACGGCGCTCTGCCTATTTGTTCCTTTTAAAAAAATCTAATTTTCCCTTTCTTGTCTCAGATTTCTCCCATAATTTGAATGTATTTAGTGTGCCTTTTTATTTGTATGTCTTATTGTAACTTGTGTTGCTTTTGTGCATATATTTTTAATAATGTAAATGCTATGATTTATAGAGTTCAGTATTATTTCTTACTCTTTAAACATGATGCTTTGTATGTTACTACATCTATATTTTCTTCACTGTTCTAATTGTTTCTGCACCAAACTAAGGGTCTGGCTGCTGTTTCTCCATGCCCAATAACAAGATGCAGATGAACTGGGGAGGAAGAGGGTTTTTATTCCTGTAACCAGTTACAGGCAGAAGGCCTGGAAATTATTGCCAGACCAACTCGAAATGTCAAAGTTTTCCAGAGCTTATATACCTTTTAAGCTATATGTCTACGTGTAAGTGTGCATTCATCTAAAGACATAAGTGATTAACTTCTTTTAATCTATAACTAAGGTCTGAGTCTTGAAGATTTCCTCTGGAGCCTCAGTAAGTTTACTTAATCTAAATGGGTCTAGGTGCTGGGGTGATTACCCTTATCTTGTCTCCTGCTAAATCACGGAAGTTTGGGGAGTTCCTTCAGACCTCCAATAAGCTTGTTTGTGGAGGCCTGGGGAGTTTCTTCAGACTCCCAATAAAACTTGTTTAATCCTAAATGGGTCCTGTTAAGAACTCCTTCATTGTTTTGTCATGCTTTAAGGCCCACGGAAGTCCTAGGCAAAACTCTGAGGGGCTTTTGTTACATTCTAGCCTTTGTATGAGGGCACTGGCTTTTTTAAGCTTTTAATATTTAACTTAACCACTCGGTCAGTACTGAAACAGTTGTGATGCAGGCCTGAGTTGGTGAAACCTGGCCTGCCACATAATGGATGCAGAGTAGTTCGTGTGTAGGTCTACCACTATGATATTTTGATACAAGAAATACAGACCAGCACAGTGGCTCACGCCTGTAATCCCAGCACTTTGGGAGGCTGAGGTGGGAGAATTGCTTGAGTCTAGGAGTTCAGAGACCAGCCTAGGCAACTCCGTCTCTACCAAAAATAATTTCTTTAAAAATTAGCCGTGGCTGGCGGCGCGCACCTGTAGTCCCAGCTATTTGTGGGGGGCTGCAGTGGGACTTAGCTTCAGCCAGGAAGATCGAGGCTGCCGCGAGTTACAGTCATACCACTGCACTCCAGGCTGGGTGACAGAGACCCTCTCTCAAAAAAAAAAAGAAAAATGAAAGAAATATATATCTATATTATATATATGTGTGTGTGTGTATGTGTGTATATATATTATATGTGTGTGTATATATGTGTATATATATACACACAAAAATATATATGTATCTGTGCCCCTGGTTACTGACATAGAACTTCTGAAACCGTTAGGTGGGCAGTAGGAAAATCTTTTGTTCTAATATTTGATCTTTGACCCCAGTTCCTGACACAGAGCTCCTAAGACCTTTTTTTCTGATGAGGAGACCCTTGCTGGGCTCCTGGATAGCCTCAGGGGCTGGTTGTCAGGGAAACCGACCATGTGATCAGAGGGATAGAACTTTCAGCTCCAACCCCAAACCTCCAGGGAGAAGAGAGGCACTAAAGGCTGAGCTGATCACCAATGGCCAATGATTTAACCAGTCATGCCTATGTAATGAAACCTCCATAAAAACCCAGAAGGAGAGTGTTGATAATAATATATAAATACAAATTACTTATACTAATATATAAATATGTATACAAATAAAGATGTAATATATAAATATCTGATAATAAATGATGTAATAAAAATCTTTCCTCATGTCCCTGTACATGTATGTGTAAGAATTTTCTTACAATTTTCCACATATACACAGGAGCATAGTGGCTTGGTGTCACAGGTTTGATTATCTGTGAAGTGGACCTTGAGATAGAGTTGTTTTGTTTTGTTCTGTTTTGTTTTGTTTTTTTGAGACAAGGTCTCACTCTGTCACCCAGGCTGGAGTGCAGTGGCACGATCCCTGCTAACTACAACCTCCACCTCCCAGATTCAAGCGATTCTTGTGCCTCAGCCTCCCAACTAGCTGGGATTACAGGCTCATACCACCACGCCCAGATAATTTGTGTGTGTGTGTGCATTTTTTTGGTAGAGACTGAGTTTCACCATGTTGGCCAGGCTGGTCTTGAACTCCTGACCTCAAATGATCCACCCACCTTGGCCTCCCAATAAGCGTGAGCCACTGTGCCCAACGAGGTAGAGTTTAATGTGCAGGATGTTTATTATGCAGTATCTTTGAGATCCACATCTGTGGAAGGCAGAGAGTAGACTCAAGACTGAGAAGAAGTCAAGCTAGGATGCCTGCAAGGTAGGATGCATGCCTGACAGCCTCAGCTAACACCATGGGGAGTTCTGAGGCTAAGTGGTCCATCTGATCCACTTTGGGGCCTTAATATTCTTGCCCCTTTTCCGGGCACGGTAGCTCACGCCTGTAATCCCAGCACTTTGGGAGGCCGAGGTGGGCAGATCACCTGAGGTGGGGAGTTCGAGACCAGCCTGACCAACATGGAGAAACCTCATCTCTTCAAAATTAGCCAGGTGTGGTGGCACATGCTTGTAATCCCAGCTACTTGGGAAGCTGAGGCAAGAGAATTGCTTGAACCCAGGCGGAAGAGGTTATAGTGAGCCAAGATCGCACCATTGCATTTCAGCCTGGGCAACAAGAGTGAAACTCTGTCTTAAAAGAAATATATACATATATGTGTGTGTGTGTGTGTATGTGTGTATATATATATTCTTGCCCCTTCACTCATTTGATGTGAACAGCCTCAGAAAGGATGTGATCTTGGGCAGGCAGCTCTGCAGCTGAGACAATCCCTGAAAGTCCTGACAGTTGTGGATTGTCTGCTGAATGCACTTGTATTAGCTGAGGCAACAAGTCCAGGTAGATCTGGGCAGAGCATCTGCGTCTATTACATTTGGTCATAGAGAATGTGTTAACATGTTTGCCTAAATACTAGCCAATTTCTCTGAGGATGGCTGTGTGTTATTCTGCACTTTACTCAGCAGTGCAAACCAAAAACAAACAAATAGAAAGTCAAATAAGGATATAAACACACATTTACAAAAAGAAAAGATACAAGAGGCTAATGAGGATGTGAAGATGCACTATTAATTCATTAGTAATCAACAATAAATAACAATAAAACTTCATTTCACACTACTGAAACAGGCAAAATTTAGAAGTCTCAATAATCTCATAGCAAAAGAAAACAACAGAATAAAAAGGTAACCTACAGAATGGGAGGAAACATTTGCACATCATATACCTGTAAAGCAGCTAATTTTCAAAATATATAAAGGACTCATACAACACAACACCAAAAAAAGAATACAAACAAAAACCAAATAACCTAATTAAACAATGGGCAAAAAACTTGAACACATTTCTCCAAAAAAGACATACAAATGACCAACAAGTATATAAAAAGATGCTCAACATCATTAATTATCAGGAAAATGCAAATCAAAACTACGATGACATGTCATTTCATACTTGTAAAGATGGCTATTGTAAAAAACGACAACAAGAAAGATAACAAGTGTTGGCAAGGATGTGGAGAAATTGAAACCCCTGTATACTTGTTGGTGGGAATGTAAAATGGTGAAGCAGCAATGGAAAACAATATGGAGGTTCTCCCAAAAATTAAAAATAAGACTACCATGTGATCCTGCAATCCCACTTTTGGGTATATTTCCAAAAAAATTGAAATTAGGATCTCAAGGAGATATATGCACTTCCATGTTCCTTGTAGCATTATTCACAGTAGCCAAGTTATGGAAACAACCTGTATCCATTGACAGATGAATGAAAAAAGAAAGTGTGGCATATATATCCAATGGAAAATTATTAGGCCTTAGAAAAGAAGAAAATCCTGCCATTTGCAACAATACTGATGAACCTGGAGGACATTATGGGAATTGAAATAAACCAGTCACAGCACAAATACTGCATGATTCCACTTACATGAGGTATGTAACAGTTAAACTCAGAAATGGAGAATGCAGTAGTGGCTGCCAGGGGCTGGGAGGCTGAAGAAGGTGGGGAATTGTTGCTCAATGGATATATTTCAGTTATGCTACACGAATAAGTTCTAGAGATCTACTGTACAACATAGCACCTATGGTTAACAATAAAGTATTGTACGCTTCAAAATTCGTTAAGATGACAGATCTCATGTTAAATGTTTGTACCACATACAAAAAATAAAGACAAAACAAAACCAAAAAAACCCAAAGAGACAAAAGGATATTTTGGTTGGTGGATATGTCTATTACCTTGATTGCGTTGATGGATCATGGGTATTTCCCTATGCCCAAATTCATCATATTGTACACATTTTGTGCAGTTCTTTGTATACCAATTATGCCTCAATAAATCTGTTTTTTTGTTGTTATTGCTTTTTGTTTTTGAGACGGAGTCTTGCTCTGTTGCCCAGGCTGGAGTGCAGTGGCGCAATCTCGGTTCACTGCAACCTCCGCCTCCTGGGTTCAAGTGATTCTCCTTCCTCAGCCTCCTGAGTAGCTGGGATTACAGGTGCCTGCCACCGTGCCCGGCTAATTTTTGTATTTTTAGTAAAGATGGTGTTTCACCATCTTGGTCAGGCTGGTCTCGAACTCCTGACCTCATGATCCACCCTCCTCAGTCTCCCAAAGTGCTGGGATTACAGGTGTGAGCTACTGTGCCCAGCCAATAAATGTTTTTTTAAAATAAATCTAACGTTAAGAGTTGGCAGATTTGTTATTGCTTTGCAATTGTTCTTTGTATATTCTAAGAATGATTTCATTGCTGGTTTTAAATGTTGCAAATAACTTCTCCAAATCTGTCGTTGTGTTAGTCCGAGTTCTCCAGAGTAACAGATTATATAGGTATATATTATTATACTATAATTTATTATATGCACATTTTATAACATTGTAGTATAATTATAATTAGTATATATTATACCATATCCTAACATAATGAACAATACTTATTATGTTACTATAATAAATATTATGCATATGTATTACATGTATAAGGAGACTTATTTTAAGGTTTTGCTTTACACAATTCTGGAGGCTGAGAGGTTCCATGATCTACCATCTGCAAGCTGGAGACCCAAAAAAGCTAGTGGTATATTTGGAAGGCCTAAGAGCTGGAGGGTGGGTGGCATAGATTCTTATCAAGTCTGAGGGCCTGAGAACCAGGTGCATCAAGGACAGAATATCAGTGTTCCTGCACAACCTGTCAAGCAGAGGGAAGGTGAATCCAACCTTCCCCCTCCTTCTGTTCTATTCAGACCCTCAATGGATTGGATTATGTCCACCCACATTGAGGAAAGCCATCCGCTTTATCAGTCCAGCAATTCAAATGCTACTGTCTTCTGGAAACACCCTCACAGACATACCCAGAAACAACGTTTAAACACATGTCTGGGCATCCTGTGGCCCAGTCAAGTTGACCTATAAAATTATCAGATTCATCAATGTGTTAATTTTGTTCTAAGGTATTCTTTGTCTCTAAGGTGTTCAAAATCTTTAACAATCTCCAATTTCTTTAAAACTAAAGGCTTGGCCGGGCGTGGTGGCTCACGCCTGTAATCCCAGCACTTTGGGAGGCTGAGGCGGGTGGATCACGAGGTCAGGAGATCAAAACCAACCTGGCTAACACAGTGAAACCCCGTCTCTACTAAAAATACAAAAAATTAGCCAGGCGTGGTGGTGGGCGCCTGTAGTCCCAGATACTCGGGAGGCTGAGGCAGGAGAATGGCGTGAACCTGGGAGGTGGAGCTTGCAGTAAGCCGAGATAGTGCCACTGCACTCCAGCCTGGGCGACAGAGCGAGACTCCATCTCAAAAAAAATAAAAAATAAAATAAAATAAAATAAAATAAACCTAAAGGCTAAAATTAATTTTTTAAATACATTTTATATTTTGATTTAATCAAATTTATCTCTCCTTTTTTTGACTTTAGGGACTGTGCTTGTTAGCGTGTGGCATGCCAATGGATAATAATGATAATGAAAACTATGATGATGACAAAAATGAGAATGATGATAGCGTGTAATTTACTATGTGCATAATAGGGAATAAAGATTTTTTATTATTATTCCTTATTAAATGTCTTATTTCTTTTAAAATTGTTTCTTACTATTTCTTATTAAAACTGGGTTGGCCAGGCACAATGGCTTACACCTGTAATCCCAGCACTTTGGGAGGTCGAGGTGGGTTGATCACTTGAGATCAGGAGTTCGAGACCAGCCTGGCTAACAAAGCGAAGCCCCATCTCTACTAAAAACACAAAAATTAGCTGGGCATGGTGATGTGCATCTGTAATCCCAGCTACTACGGAGGCTAAGGCAGGAGAATCTCTTGAACCTGGGAGGTGGAAGTTGCAGTGAGCTAAGATCGTGCCACTGCACTCCAGCCTGGGCGAAAGAGTGAGACTCTGTCTCAAAAGTAAAAAATAAAATAAAAATAAAACTGGGTCATTATTATAAGTTATTATGAAGAAACAGAACCAAACCATTAATCACAACAACACAGTAACAGCCGGGCATACAATGGCAGCCCTTGCCTATAGTCCCAGCTACTCAGGAGGCTGAGAGGCATGAGGATCACTTGAGCCTGAGTTGGAGGCCAGCCTGGGCAACATAGCAAGACTACATCTATAAAATTTAAAAAACAAAAATGACAAAAAGCAATGTAATAACTCCTTTGCCTACTGATAGGGCAACCAGAGTGGAGTGAATATGGAAAGCTAGTTTACATATTGATATGATTTGGTTCTGTGTCACCACCCAAATCTCACCTTGACTTGTAATAATCTTCACGTGTCATGGCAGGTACCTGGTGGGAAGTAATTGAATCATGGGGGCAGGTTTTTCCCCTGCAGTTCTCATGACAGTGAATAATTCTCATGAACTCTGATGTTTTTATAAAAGGCAGTTCCCCCCACATGCCTTCTTACCTGCCACCATGTAAGATATGCCTTTGCTTCTCCTTTGCCTTCTGCCATAATTGTGAGGCCTCTCCAGCCATGTGGAACTGTAAGTCCATTAAACCTCTTTCCTTTATAAATTACCCAGTCTTGGGTATGTCTTTCTTAGCAGCATGAGAACAGACTAATATATATGTTCAGTTACCTTTCTCACGAGAAACTTTTTGTTTCCTGCAGAACCAGTTCTCTTCATTAAAGTCTTGTTCTAATCTATCATGAGAATCCATTCTACTTCAGCTTATGTGTGTTCCATGGTACATATATTTTAAAAGCAGTTGGCTTCAATGGGAAACCAGGAAGAGGAGAAATTAGAGTAAATGACATAGTGGCAATAATCATAGTGTTACTGAAAGACAAATGGCTGAGTGGGATACATACCCATGCATTATTCTCCCCTATCCTGCTCCCTCCACCACCAAAAATTGATGGAGCCAGAGGTCCTAGCATTGCAAGCAATGTGGCTTTATTTCACCATCTGCATGCACTCCTATTTAAAACTAAGATAAAGAAAGGTGGTAGTGACTTAGTTGCTTTACATTTAGATTACTTGGAAATGTTCGATGTTTACATGTCATAGAACACAAGAACTGAAAGGCATATAAGGTCAGTATGATATCAGTAATTTGTCAAGTTCTCATCCCTTAGGTCAACAGCTGGTACACCAGAGCAAGTGTGCTATATTGAAAATAAAATAACAGGACAGGCCGGGCACGCTGGCTCACGCCTGTAATCCCAGCACTTTGGGGAGCCGAGGTGGGTGGATCACCTGAGGTCAGACATTTGAGACCAGCCTGGTCAACATGGTGAAACCCCATCTCAACTAAAAATACCAAAAAAATTAGCTGGGCGTGGTGGTGGGCACCTGTAATCTCAGCTAGTCAGGAGGCTGAGGCAGGAGAATTGCTTGAACCCAGGAGGCGGAGGTTGCAGTGAGCCGAGATTGCGCCATTGCACTCCAGCCTGGGTGACAGAGTGAGACTCTGTCTGAAAAAAGAAAGAAAGAAAGAATAGGACAATAACTGAAAATAAAGAAATTTGTTTGCTGGAATCAAAAGGGAGAAAACATTCATCATGTGGTATTAGACAGGACATAAAGAGATGTTGGGAGCTTTGCAAAAAAATCAATTAAATTCACCACACAAGGCTGGGCCCGGTGACTCACACCTGTAATTCCAGCACTTTGGGAGGCCGAGGTGGGCGGATCATGAGGTCAGGAGATAGAGACCATCCTGGCTAACACAGTGAAACCCCGTCTCTACTAAAAGTACAAAAAATTAGCCGGGTGTGGTGGCCTGCGCCTGGAGTCCTAGCTACTTGGGAGACTG
This sequence comes from Theropithecus gelada, assembly GCF_003255815.1. Lineage (NCBI taxonomy): Eukaryota > Metazoa > Chordata > Mammalia > Primates > Cercopithecidae > Theropithecus > Theropithecus gelada. Next base: position 31,426,813 of record NC_037671.1, read on the forward strand.
AGGCAGAAGAATTGCTAGAACCCGGGAGGGAGAGGTTTCAGTGAGCCAAGATCATGCCACTGCACTCCAGCCTGGCGACAGAGCAAGACTCCTTCTCAATAAATAAATAAATAAATAAATAAATTCACCACACACAAAAAGAGGCCCTTGCAAAGATCAAAAATCCACTCAGTATCAGCATCTAATCTACTAAGCCAGCCAGCACATGAAATGATACATCAATAAAAAACTAAATAAACATATATGTCTGTATTTAACTGCCTCAACTTCTGATGTTTTAACCTATTTTCGAAATTGTTAAGGGGAGAAAGACGAAGGCCTTGTTTTGTTTACAGAATTCATGCAATGTCTCACTCTTTAAAGAGGTAGATGGGAAAAGGAAGTTCTGCGGATCAAATCTGGGTCTTCCAATCTTTACCACTGAACCACATCCCCACTGTAGGTATTACTGACTGTTCTGATTGTTGACCAAAATTGCCACAAAAATGGCATCTTTATATAGTTTCTTGGAGAGTAACTACCAGGAAGTGGGAATGAAGACAGAAAGTAAACACCAGCAGTGACATCGAAAGAGGAATGAAATAACCTATGAACAAACAGAATAGGTTTTGCTTCATTTGCTCCTTGTGGGGAAGACAAAGTGGAGATACCAAGGATCGAATTGGGAACCCTAGGCATGCAAATTGTAAGCTCTACCACTTGTTATACCCTTGCAACCACCTCTGTTCTCCCCCCAATCTTGAGTCCAAAAAATTCTGTAAACATAATTTGCATAGTTGTTTCTTCAAGATTGTGTCAATAATTCGGGCCTTATTTTTTAGAAGAAAAAGTTACCCTTTAGGTCATTCTAATGGCCTTAAATTCAATTGAACCAGACCAGGTCTCATTCAACAAGCAACTGAAAAAATGGCTTACAATACAATATATGCTATATAAACCGATACTATAGATTGTATATATGACAGCCGCCCCCACCAAGAAAAAGTAGCATATTGGTGAAAAGACCAGGGTAACAACCGCAGAAAAGGTATCTTAAGGCAAATAGTTCAGACAATTCCTGATATAAAGCTCAAAGCTAACTTTTTAAAAGTGCTTCAGTTGTATTTAACACTTAAGCAAAACATTTTTGACGGCCGGGCGCGGTGGCTCAAGCCTGTAATCCCAGCACTTTGGGAGGCCGAGGCGGGTGGATCACGAGGTCAGGAGATCGAGATCATCCTGGCTAACATGGTGAAACCCCCGTCTCTACTAAAAATACAAAAACTAGCCGGGCGTGGTGGCGGGCGCCTGTAGTCCCAGCTACTCGGAGGCTGAGGCGGGAGAATGGCGTGAACCCGGGAGGCGGAGCTTGCAGTGAGCCGAGATCGCGCCACTGCACTCCAGCCTGGGCGACACAGCGAGACTCCGTCTCAAAAAAAAAAAAAAAAAAAAACATTTTTGACTATACATCTCTATAATGCACAGTACTAAAAAAGTACAAAATTTTTATCACAAAGATGATTATGCAACTGAATACCACAATGTTTGTAAGGTGGTATTACAGTTTATGAAGACAGTTTTTGCTTTTTACTTTTTTTTTTCTGAAAGTTTTTTGGACATTAACAGGCGCTCAACATCTTCCATCTACTCCTTTCTGAACTGGCTCAGACTGCTTAGCACACATGCAGAAGATGTTAAGAAGGTCGTAAAACACAATTCCAACAGCCATATTTCCGTGGCATACATGGGCTGGCACGGAGACTTAGAGTGGGGGAGGCAGGGGTCGGGCTGCAGGGCAAGCACAGCCACACAGCGATGGTGGCAGAGTTGAGGACAGAGCCCGGGTAGGCGAGACATGGCGCGTCAGGTGAGACAAAGCCAGGCAAGCTAACGGGAGGGACAGCACGAGTGAGGTGAGGCCAAGCGGCGCGAACTCCAGCGCTGGTGAGGCAGGTGGTTTGCTCTGGAGCCCCAGCCACGAGGACGCGCCTGCTCTGCCCTCGCCCCTGCCCAGCCCTTCTGCCTCAAAACTCGGAGTCTCGCTCTGTCGCCCAGGTTGGAGTGCAGTGGCGCAATCTCGGCTCACTGCAAGCTCCGCCTCCCAGGTTCACGCCATTCTCCTGCCTCAGCCTCCCCAGTAGCTAGGACTACAGGCGCCCGCCACAACGCCCTGCTAATTTTTTTTTTTTTTTTTTTTTTTTTTTTTTTTTTTTTTTTTTTTTTTTTTTT